>NW_027443971.1:0-247727 GCF_048569485.1 Anomaloglossus baeobatrachus | reverse complement strand
CTCTTTTTCCATCTCCCTGTTCTAAAAATCCATTTAATATATGGTCCCCAGATAGGGGACGTATCAGATATTAAACTGATAAGAACAGATACTACACTTGATCTTAGCCAAAAGGCCGAGAAGCGATAACCAGAATTGGTTTGGGCCTCGAGTGGCACCCTGGCCTATGCCGGACACATCTTAGGGAGAGAGAGCGAGAGGGAGACAAACCCACGCCTACACAAGACATTTTGTCACCCAAGCCAACCCTTGAAAAGGCTGCTTTGCAGAGCCAAAACAAGAAGAATGGTGCGTTTTGCAGCCGCCGCCCACTGCAATGAATCTGAATAACTCCTCCTTTAGGGCGCAAGCAACTCCCCTCCCCCTTGCAGTCTTTCCAATTCACGATACAAAAAGACGGACAGGACAGGTTGCCTGACTTTCCGTCACTGCCACCCTTTGCCATCCTTACCCGTAGAAAGCCCTTTCATCATCCCCAAACCCTAATCTTTTCCCTTTCCTTCCCAGCCCCCAAACCCTGCCCTCTGTACCTTTCTCACCACCCGCTTCCCTTCTCCTGTCATCCCCCTACCACCCGGGAAAAAAAGAGATTGCCCCCTCCTTCCACTAGCCCACCCTCCCACCCAAAGAACAACTTCTTCTGCGCAGCTTGTTTTCTAGGCAGCAGCGCTATTGTGATGTCATCGGGGGGCATTGTGACAAGCCGCCAGTGTTCCGTCTCTTCATGTTGTGCACAGTTCAAACGGAAAATACATCAACAGGCAGACTACAGAAAAGCTTACTATCAAAGGTTAGAGGGGGGCTTTCTCAGAGGGCTTTTTACAGTTTTTCTATTCCCAATTAGCCGTTTAAGTGTACTTATTGAAAGTAGTAATTCTTTCATAGGCCGCCCTTTCTTAGTATTTGACGTTCCTTATATTGCGGTATGAGGCTTCGCAGTAGGTTGCAAACATTCATCACCCATGACTGTCCCCAATTGAGCTCAGAAGCTCAATGTCTATCATGACCTCTCTTTTAGAATGTCCAAGAGCAAGCAAACTATTCCTCCAGGAGAGGGCGCCAACAGACTACTAAAGAGATCATCATTACTCAAAGAAAACCCCAAAAACCAATGCATGATAGGAATAAACAGGTAACTTTCTTTGGAGTGGAAGCGGAGAGATCGCACCAGATGCCAATTCTAGATGTTATCACACCTGTGGTCACTGCAGCAGCAGGTGAATCCACTTTGTCCAAAAGGGATCTATTCCATTCAATTGCAAATGATCTAGATAAGACAGAGAACTGCAGCACGGGGACATAGCCGAGTTGGTCAGGTTGAGTGGTGATGAGTTTGCTATTTGGATGAATAAAGAAAGTCAAAAGTGTGAAAGATAAAAAACAAAAGGAGGAAGTGTGAAAAGTGAATGGGCCAAATTGAGGTGCATATGAAGACGTATGCTTTCTTCCAATTCATTAAATCGGGCTAATATGAATCAGGTGAATTGAGTTCTGCTTTTGGAAACTGGGTTAAGAAGGGGTGCACCGTTCCTGGAGGTACTGCAATACCAGGTCAATGCGTGGAGTGGACAGAGCAAGCTCTTTTTCCATCTCCCTGTTCTAAAAATCCATTTAATATATGGTCCCCAGATAGGGGACGTATCAGATATTAAACTGATAAGAACAGATACTACACTTGATCTTAGCCAAAAGGCCGAGAAGCGATAACCAGAATTGGTTTGGGCCTCGAGTGGCACCCTGGCCTATGCCGGACACATCTTAGGGAGAGAGAGCGAGAGGGAGACAAACCCACGCCTACACAAGACATTTTGTCACCCAAGCCAACCCTTGAAAAGGCTGCTTTGCAGAGCCAAAACAAGAAGAATGGTGCGTTTTGCAGCCGCCGCCCACTGCAATGAATCTGAATAACTCCTCCTTTAGGGCGCAAGCAACTCCCCTCCCCCTTGCAGTCTTTCCAATTCACGATACAAAAAGACGGACAGGACAGGTTGCCTGACTTTCCGTCACTGCCACCCTTTGCCATCCTTACCCGTAGAAAGCCCTTTCATCATCCCCAAACCCTAATCTTTTCCCTTTCCTTCCCAGCCCCCAAACCCTGCCCTCTGTACCTTTCTCACCACCCGCTTCCCTTCTCCTGTCATCCCCCTACCACCCGGGAAAAAAAGAGATTGCCCCCTCCTTCCACTAGCCCACCCTCCCACCCAAAGAACAACTTCTTCTGCGCAGCTTGTTTTCTAGGCAGCAGCGCTATTGTGATGTCATCGGGGGGCATTGTGACAAGCCGCCAGTGTTCCGTCTCTTCATGTTGTGCACAGTTCAAACGGAAAATACATCAACAGGCAGACTACAGAAAAGCTTACTATCAAAGGTTAGAGGGGGGCTTTCTCAGAGGGCTTTTTACAGTTTTTCTATTCCCAATTAGCCGTTTAAGTGTACTTATTGAAAGTAGTAATTCTTTCATAGGCCGCCCTTTCTTAGTATTTGACGTTCCTTATATTGCGGTATGAGGCTTCGCAGTAGGTTGCAAACATTCATCACCCATGACTGTCCCCAATTGAGCTCAGAAGCTCAATGTCTATCATGACCTCTCTTTTAGAATGTCCAAGAGCAAGCAAACTATTCCTCCAGGAGAGGGCGCCAACAGACTACTAAAGAGATCATCATTACTCAAAGAAAACCCCAAAAACCAATGCATGATAGGAATAAACAGGTAACTTTCTTTGGAGTGGAAGCGGAGAGATCGCACCAGATGCCAATTCTAGATGTTATCACACCTGTGGTCACTGCAGCAGCAGGTGAATCCACTTTGTCCAAAAGGGATCTATTCCATTCAATTGCAAATGATCTAGATAAGACAGAGAACTGCAGCACGGGGACATAGCCGAGTTGGTCAGGTTGAGTGGTGATGAGTTTGCTATTTGGATGAATAAAGAAAGTCAAAAGTGTGAAAGATAAAAAACAAAAGGAGGAAGTGTGAAAAGTGAATGGGCCAAATTGAGGTGCATATGAAGACGTATGCTTTCTTCCAATTCATTAAATCGGGCTAATATGAATCAGGTGAATTGAGTTCTGCTTTTGGAAACTGGGTTAAGAAGGGGTGCACCGTTCCTGGAGGTACTGCAATACCAGGTCAATGCGTGGAGTGGACAGAGCAAGCTCTTTTTCCATCTCCCTGTTCTAAAAATCCATTTAATATATGGTCCCCAGATAGGGGACGTATCAGATATTAAACTGATAAGAACAGATACTACACTTGATCTTAGCCAAAAGGCCGAGAAGCGATAACCAGAATTGGTTTGGGCCTCGAGTGGCACCCTGGCCTATGCCGGACACATCTTAGGGAGAGAGAGCGAGAGGGAGACAAACCCACGCCTACACAAGACATTTTGTCACCCAAGCCAACCCTTGAAAAGGCTGCTTTGCAGAGCCAAAACAAGAAGAATGGTGCGTTTTGCAGCCGCCGCCCACTGCAATGAATCTGAATAACTCCTCCTTTAGGGCGCAAGCAACTCCCCTCCCCCTTGCAGTCTTTCCAATTCACGATACAAAAAGACGGACAGGACAGGTTGCCTGACTTTCCGTCACTGCCACCCTTTGCCATCCTTACCCGTAGAAAGCCCTTTCATCATCCCCAAACCCTAATCTTTTCCCTTTCCTTCCCAGCCCCCAAACCCTGCCCTCTGTACCTTTCTCACCACCCGCTTCCCTTCTCCTGTCATCCCCCTACCACCCGGGAAAAAAAGAGATTGCCCCCTCCTTCCACTAGCCCACCCTCCCACCCAAAGAACAACTTCTTCTGCGCAGCTTGTTTTCTAGGCAGCAGCGCTATTGTGATGTCATCGGGGGGCATTGTGACAAGCCGCCAGTGTTCCGTCTCTTCATGTTGTGCACAGTTCAAACGGAAAATACATCAACAGGCAGACTACAGAAAAGCTTACTATCAAAGGTTAGAGGGGGGCTTTCTCAGAGGGCTTTTTACAGTTTTTCTATTCCCAATTAGCCGTTTAAGTGTACTTATTGAAAGTAGTAATTCTTTCATAGGCCGCCCTTTCTTAGTATTTGACGTTCCTTATATTGCGGTATGAGGCTTCGCAGTAGGTTGCAAACATTCATCACCCATGACTGTCCCCAATTGAGCTCAGAAGCTCAATGTCTATCATGACCTCTCTTTTAGAATGTCCAAGAGCAAGCAAACTATTCCTCCAGGAGAGGGCGCCAACAGACTACTAAAGAGATCATCATTACTCAAAGAAAACCCCAAAAACCAATGCATGATAGGAATAAACAGGTAACTTTCTTTGGAGTGGAAGCGGAGAGATCGCACCAGATGCCAATTCTAGATGTTATCACACCTGTGGTCACTGCAGCAGCAGGTGAATCCACTTTGTCCAAAAGGGATCTATTCCATTCAATTGCAAATGATCTAGATAAGACAGAGAACTGCAGCACGGGGACATAGCCGAGTTGGTCAGGTTGAGTGGTGATGAGTTTGCTATTTGGATGAATAAAGAAAGTCAAAAGTGTGAAAGATAAAAAACAAAAGGAGGAAGTGTGAAAAGTGAATGGGCCAAATTGAGGTGCATATGAAGACGTATGCTTTCTTCCAATTCATTAAATCGGGCTAATATGAATCAGGTGAATTGAGTTCTGCTTTTGGAAACTGGGTTAAGAAGGGGTGCACCGTTCCTGGAGGTACTGCAATACCAGGTCAATGCGTGGAGTGGACAGAGCAAGCTCTTTTTCCATCTCCCTGTTCTAAAAATCCATTTAATATATGGTCCCCAGATAGGGGACGTATCAGATATTAAACTGATAAGAACAGATACTACACTTGATCTTAGCCAAAAGGCCGAGAAGCGATAACCAGAATTGGTTTGGGCCTCGAGTGGCACCCTGGCCTATGCCGGACACATCTTAGGGAGAGAGAGCGAGAGGGAGACAAACCCACGCCTACACAAGACATTTTGTCACCCAAGCCAACCCTTGAAAAGGCTGCTTTGCAGAGCCAAAACAAGAAGAATGGTGCGTTTTGCAGCCGCCGCCCACTGCAATGAATCTGAATAACTCCTCCTTTAGGGCGCAAGCAACTCCCCTCCCCCTTGCAGTCTTTCCAATTCACGATACAAAAAGACGGACAGGACAGGTTGCCTGACTTTCCGTCACTGCCACCCTTTGCCATCCTTACCCGTAGAAAGCCCTTTCATCATCCCCAAACCCTAATCTTTTCCCTTTCCTTCCCAGCCCCCAAACCCTGCCCTCTGTACCTTTCTCACCACCCGCTTCCCTTCTCCTGTCATCCCCCTACCACCCGGGAAAAAAAGAGATTGCCCCCTCCTTCCACTAGCCCACCCTCCCACCCAAAGAACAACTTCTTCTGCGCAGCTTGTTTTCTAGGCAGCAGCGCTATTGTGATGTCATCGGGGGGCATTGTGACAAGCCGCCAGTGTTCCGTCTCTTCATGTTGTGCACAGTTCAAACGGAAAATACATCAACAGGCAGACTACAGAAAAGCTTACTATCAAAGGTTAGAGGGGGGCTTTCTCAGAGGGCTTTTTACAGTTTTTCTATTCCCAATTAGCCGTTTAAGTGTACTTATTGAAAGTAGTAATTCTTTCATAGGCCGCCCTTTCTTAGTATTTGACGTTCCTTATATTGCGGTATGAGGCTTCGCAGTAGGTTGCAAACATTCATCACCCATGACTGTCCCCAATTGAGCTCAGAAGCTCAATGTCTATCATGACCTCTCTTTTAGAATGTCCAAGAGCAAGCAAACTATTCCTCCAGGAGAGGGCGCCAACAGACTACTAAAGAGATCATCATTACTCAAAGAAAACCCCAAAAACCAATGCATGATAGGAATAAACAGGTAACTTTCTTTGGAGTGGAAGCGGAGAGATCGCACCAGATGCCAATTCTAGATGTTATCACACCTGTGGTCACTGCAGCAGCAGGTGAATCCACTTTGTCCAAAAGGGATCTATTCCATTCAATTGCAAATGATCTAGATAAGACAGAGAACTGCAGCACGGGGACATAGCCGAGTTGGTCAGGTTGAGTGGTGATGAGTTTGCTATTTGGATGAATAAAGAAAGTCAAAAGTGTGAAAGATAAAAAACAAAAGGAGGAAGTGTGAAAAGTGAATGGGCCAAATTGAGGTGCATATGAAGACGTATGCTTTCTTCCAATTCATTAAATCGGGCTAATATGAATCAGGTGAATTGAGTTCTGCTTTTGGAAACTGGGTTAAGAAGGGGTGCACCGTTCCTGGAGGTACTGCAATACCAGGTCAATGCGTGGAGTGGACAGAGCAAGCTCTTTTTCCATCTCCCTGTTCTAAAAATCCATTTAATATATGGTCCCCAGATAGGGGACGTATCAGATATTAAACTGATAAGAACAGATACTACACTTGATCTTAGCCAAAAGGCCGAGAAGCGATAACCAGAATTGGTTTGGGCCTCGAGTGGCACCCTGGCCTATGCCGGACACATCTTAGGGAGAGAGAGCGAGAGGGAGACAAACCCACGCCTACACAAGACATTTTGTCACCCAAGCCAACCCTTGAAAAGGCTGCTTTGCAGAGCCAAAACAAGAAGAATGGTGCGTTTTGCAGCCGCCGCCCACTGCAATGAATCTGAATAACTCCTCCTTTAGGGCGCAAGCAACTCCCCTCCCCCTTGCAGTCTTTCCAATTCACGATACAAAAAGACGGACAGGACAGGTTGCCTGACTTTCCGTCACTGCCACCCTTTGCCATCCTTACCCGTAGAAAGCCCTTTCATCATCCCCAAACCCTAATCTTTTCCCTTTCCTTCCCAGCCCCCAAACCCTGCCCTCTGTACCTTTCTCACCACCCGCTTCCCTTCTCCTGTCATCCCCCTACCACCCGGGAAAAAAAGAGATTGCCCCCTCCTTCCACTAGCCCACCCTCCCACCCAAAGAACAACTTCTTCTGCGCAGCTTGTTTTCTAGGCAGCAGCGCTATTGTGATGTCATCGGGGGGCATTGTGACAAGCCGCCAGTGTTCCGTCTCTTCATGTTGTGCACAGTTCAAACGGAAAATACATCAACAGGCAGACTACAGAAAAGCTTACTATCAAAGGTTAGAGGGGGGCTTTCTCAGAGGGCTTTTTACAGTTTTTCTATTCCCAATTAGCCGTTTAAGTGTACTTATTGAAAGTAGTAATTCTTTCATAGGCCGCCCTTTCTTAGTATTTGACGTTCCTTATATTGCGGTATGAGGCTTCGCAGTAGGTTGCAAACATTCATCACCCATGACTGTCCCCAATTGAGCTCAGAAGCTCAATGTCTATCATGACCTCTCTTTTAGAATGTCCAAGAGCAAGCAAACTATTCCTCCAGGAGAGGGCGCCAACAGACTACTAAAGAGATCATCATTACTCAAAGAAAACCCCAAAAACCAATGCATGATAGGAATAAACAGGTAACTTTCTTTGGAGTGGAAGCGGAGAGATCGCACCAGATGCCAATTCTAGATGTTATCACACCTGTGGTCACTGCAGCAGCAGGTGAATCCACTTTGTCCAAAAGGGATCTATTCCATTCAATTGCAAATGATCTAGATAAGACAGAGAACTGCAGCACGGGGACATAGCCGAGTTGGTCAGGTTGAGTGGTGATGAGTTTGCTATTTGGATGAATAAAGAAAGTCAAAAGTGTGAAAGATAAAAAACAAAAGGAGGAAGTGTGAAAAGTGAATGGGCCAAATTGAGGTGCATATGAAGACGTATGCTTTCTTCCAATTCATTAAATCGGGCTAATATGAATCAGGTGAATTGAGTTCTGCTTTTGGAAACTGGGTTAAGAAGGGGTGCACCGTTCCTGGAGGTACTGCAATACCAGGTCAATGCGTGGAGTGGACAGAGCAAGCTCTTTTTCCATCTCCCTGTTCTAAAAATCCATTTAATATATGGTCCCCAGATAGGGGACGTATCAGATATTAAACTGATAAGAACAGATACTACACTTGATCTTAGCCAAAAGGCCGAGAAGCGATAACCAGAATTGGTTTGGGCCTCGAGTGGCACCCTGGCCTATGCCGGACACATCTTAGGGAGAGAGAGCGAGAGGGAGACAAACCCACGCCTACACAAGACATTTTGTCACCCAAGCCAACCCTTGAAAAGGCTGCTTTGCAGAGCCAAAACAAGAAGAATGGTGCGTTTTGCAGCCGCCGCCCACTGCAATGAATCTGAATAACTCCTCCTTTAGGGCGCAAGCAACTCCCCTCCCCCTTGCAGTCTTTCCAATTCACGATACAAAAAGACGGACAGGACAGGTTGCCTGACTTTCCGTCACTGCCACCCTTTGCCATCCTTACCCGTAGAAAGCCCTTTCATCATCCCCAAACCCTAATCTTTTCCCTTTCCTTCCCAGCCCCCAAACCCTGCCCTCTGTACCTTTCTCACCACCCGCTTCCCTTCTCCTGTCATCCCCCTACCACCCGGGAAAAAAAGAGATTGCCCCCTCCTTCCACTAGCCCACCCTCCCACCCAAAGAACAACTTCTTCTGCGCAGCTTGTTTTCTAGGCAGCAGCGCTATTGTGATGTCATCGGGGGGCATTGTGACAAGCCGCCAGTGTTCCGTCTCTTCATGTTGTGCACAGTTCAAACGGAAAATACATCAACAGGCAGACTACAGAAAAGCTTACTATCAAAGGTTAGAGGGGGGCTTTCTCAGAGGGCTTTTTACAGTTTTTCTATTCCCAATTAGCCGTTTAAGTGTACTTATTGAAAGTAGTAATTCTTTCATAGGCCGCCCTTTCTTAGTATTTGACGTTCCTTATATTGCGGTATGAGGCTTCGCAGTAGGTTGCAAACATTCATCACCCATGACTGTCCCCAATTGAGCTCAGAAGCTCAATGTCTATCATGACCTCTCTTTTAGAATGTCCAAGAGCAAGCAAACTATTCCTCCAGGAGAGGGCGCCAACAGACTACTAAAGAGATCATCATTACTCAAAGAAAACCCCAAAAACCAATGCATGATAGGAATAAACAGGTAACTTTCTTTGGAGTGGAAGCGGAGAGATCGCACCAGATGCCAATTCTAGATGTTATCACACCTGTGGTCACTGCAGCAGCAGGTGAATCCACTTTGTCCAAAAGGGATCTATTCCATTCAATTGCAAATGATCTAGATAAGACAGAGAACTGCAGCACGGGGACATAGCCGAGTTGGTCAGGTTGAGTGGTGATGAGTTTGCTATTTGGATGAATAAAGAAAGTCAAAAGTGTGAAAGATAAAAAACAAAAGGAGGAAGTGTGAAAAGTGAATGGGCCAAATTGAGGTGCATATGAAGACGTATGCTTTCTTCCAATTCATTAAATCGGGCTAATATGAATCAGGTGAATTGAGTTCTGCTTTTGGAAACTGGGTTAAGAAGGGGTGCACCGTTCCTGGAGGTACTGCAATACCAGGTCAATGCGTGGAGTGGACAGAGCAAGCTCTTTTTCCATCTCCCTGTTCTAAAAATCCATTTAATATATGGTCCCCAGATAGGGGACGTATCAGATATTAAACTGATAAGAACAGATACTACACTTGATCTTAGCCAAAAGGCCGAGAAGCGATAACCAGAATTGGTTTGGGCCTCGAGTGGCACCCTGGCCTATGCCGGACACATCTTAGGGAGAGAGAGCGAGAGGGAGACAAACCCACGCCTACACAAGACATTTTGTCACCCAAGCCAACCCTTGAAAAGGCTGCTTTGCAGAGCCAAAACAAGAAGAATGGTGCGTTTTGCAGCCGCCGCCCACTGCAATGAATCTGAATAACTCCTCCTTTAGGGCGCAAGCAACTCCCCTCCCCCTTGCAGTCTTTCCAATTCACGATACAAAAAGACGGACAGGACAGGTTGCCTGACTTTCCGTCACTGCCACCCTTTGCCATCCTTACCCGTAGAAAGCCCTTTCATCATCCCCAAACCCTAATCTTTTCCCTTTCCTTCCCAGCCCCCAAACCCTGCCCTCTGTACCTTTCTCACCACCCGCTTCCCTTCTCCTGTCATCCCCCTACCACCCGGGAAAAAAAGAGATTGCCCCCTCCTTCCACTAGCCCACCCTCCCACCCAAAGAACAACTTCTTCTGCGCAGCTTGTTTTCTAGGCAGCAGCGCTATTGTGATGTCATCGGGGGGCATTGTGACAAGCCGCCAGTGTTCCGTCTCTTCATGTTGTGCACAGTTCAAACGGAAAATACATCAACAGGCAGACTACAGAAAAGCTTACTATCAAAGGTTAGAGGGGGGCTTTCTCAGAGGGCTTTTTACAGTTTTTCTATTCCCAATTAGCCGTTTAAGTGTACTTATTGAAAGTAGTAATTCTTTCATAGGCCGCCCTTTCTTAGTATTTGACGTTCCTTATATTGCGGTATGAGGCTTCGCAGTAGGTTGCAAACATTCATCACCCATGACTGTCCCCAATTGAGCTCAGAAGCTCAATGTCTATCATGACCTCTCTTTTAGAATGTCCAAGAGCAAGCAAACTATTCCTCCAGGAGAGGGCGCCAACAGACTACTAAAGAGATCATCATTACTCAAAGAAAACCCCAAAAACCAATGCATGATAGGAATAAACAGGTAACTTTCTTTGGAGTGGAAGCGGAGAGATCGCACCAGATGCCAATTCTAGATGTTATCACACCTGTGGTCACTGCAGCAGCAGGTGAATCCACTTTGTCCAAAAGGGATCTATTCCATTCAATTGCAAATGATCTAGATAAGACAGAGAACTGCAGCACGGGGACATAGCCGAGTTGGTCAGGTTGAGTGGTGATGAGTTTGCTATTTGGATGAATAAAGAAAGTCAAAAGTGTGAAAGATAAAAAACAAAAGGAGGAAGTGTGAAAAGTGAATGGGCCAAATTGAGGTGCATATGAAGACGTATGCTTTCTTCCAATTCATTAAATCGGGCTAATATGAATCAGGTGAATTGAGTTCTGCTTTTGGAAACTGGGTTAAGAAGGGGTGCACCGTTCCTGGAGGTACTGCAATACCAGGTCAATGCGTGGAGTGGACAGAGCAAGCTCTTTTTCCATCTCCCTGTTCTAAAAATCCATTTAATATATGGTCCCCAGATAGGGGACGTATCAGATATTAAACTGATAAGAACAGATACTACACTTGATCTTAGCCAAAAGGCCGAGAAGCGATAACCAGAATTGGTTTGGGCCTCGAGTGGCACCCTGGCCTATGCCGGACACATCTTAGGGAGAGAGAGCGAGAGGGAGACAAACCCACGCCTACACAAGACATTTTGTCACCCAAGCCAACCCTTGAAAAGGCTGCTTTGCAGAGCCAAAACAAGAAGAATGGTGCGTTTTGCAGCCGCCGCCCACTGCAATGAATCTGAATAACTCCTCCTTTAGGGCGCAAGCAACTCCCCTCCCCCTTGCAGTCTTTCCAATTCACGATACAAAAAGACGGACAGGACAGGTTGCCTGACTTTCCGTCACTGCCACCCTTTGCCATCCTTACCCGTAGAAAGCCCTTTCATCATCCCCAAACCCTAATCTTTTCCCTTTCCTTCCCAGCCCCCAAACCCTGCCCTCTGTACCTTTCTCACCACCCGCTTCCCTTCTCCTGTCATCCCCCTACCACCCGGGAAAAAAAGAGATTGCCCCCTCCTTCCACTAGCCCACCCTCCCACCCAAAGAACAACTTCTTCTGCGCAGCTTGTTTTCTAGGCAGCAGCGCTATTGTGATGTCATCGGGGGGCATTGTGACAAGCCGCCAGTGTTCCGTCTCTTCATGTTGTGCACAGTTCAAACGGAAAATACATCAACAGGCAGACTACAGAAAAGCTTACTATCAAAGGTTAGAGGGGGGCTTTCTCAGAGGGCTTTTTACAGTTTTTCTATTCCCAATTAGCCGTTTAAGTGTACTTATTGAAAGTAGTAATTCTTTCATAGGCCGCCCTTTCTTAGTATTTGACGTTCCTTATATTGCGGTATGAGGCTTCGCAGTAGGTTGCAAACATTCATCACCCATGACTGTCCCCAATTGAGCTCAGAAGCTCAATGTCTATCATGACCTCTCTTTTAGAATGTCCAAGAGCAAGCAAACTATTCCTCCAGGAGAGGGCGCCAACAGACTACTAAAGAGATCATCATTACTCAAAGAAAACCCCAAAAACCAATGCATGATAGGAATAAACAGGTAACTTTCTTTGGAGTGGAAGCGGAGAGATCGCACCAGATGCCAATTCTAGATGTTATCACACCTGTGGTCACTGCAGCAGCAGGTGAATCCACTTTGTCCAAAAGGGATCTATTCCATTCAATTGCAAATGATCTAGATAAGACAGAGAACTGCAGCACGGGGACATAGCCGAGTTGGTCAGGTTGAGTGGTGATGAGTTTGCTATTTGGATGAATAAAGAAAGTCAAAAGTGTGAAAGATAAAAAACAAAAGGAGGAAGTGTGAAAAGTGAATGGGCCAAATTGAGGTGCATATGAAGACGTATGCTTTCTTCCAATTCATTAAATCGGGCTAATATGAATCAGGTGAATTGAGTTCTGCTTTTGGAAACTGGGTTAAGAAGGGGTGCACCGTTCCTGGAGGTACTGCAATACCAGGTCAATGCGTGGAGTGGACAGAGCAAGCTCTTTTTCCATCTCCCTGTTCTAAAAATCCATTTAATATATGGTCCCCAGATAGGGGACGTATCAGATATTAAACTGATAAGAACAGATACTACACTTGATCTTAGCCAAAAGGCCGAGAAGCGATAACCAGAATTGGTTTGGGCCTCGAGTGGCACCCTGGCCTATGCCGGACACATCTTAGGGAGAGAGAGCGAGAGGGAGACAAACCCACGCCTACACAAGACATTTTGTCACCCAAGCCAACCCTTGAAAAGGCTGCTTTGCAGAGCCAAAACAAGAAGAATGGTGCGTTTTGCAGCCGCCGCCCACTGCAATGAATCTGAATAACTCCTCCTTTAGGGCGCAAGCAACTCCCCTCCCCCTTGCAGTCTTTCCAATTCACGATACAAAAAGACGGACAGGACAGGTTGCCTGACTTTCCGTCACTGCCACCCTTTGCCATCCTTACCCGTAGAAAGCCCTTTCATCATCCCCAAACCCTAATCTTTTCCCTTTCCTTCCCAGCCCCCAAACCCTGCCCTCTGTACCTTTCTCACCACCCGCTTCCCTTCTCCTGTCATCCCCCTACCACCCGGGAAAAAAAGAGATTGCCCCCTCCTTCCACTAGCCCACCCTCCCACCCAAAGAACAACTTCTTCTGCGCAGCTTGTTTTCTAGGCAGCAGCGCTATTGTGATGTCATCGGGGGGCATTGTGACAAGCCGCCAGTGTTCCGTCTCTTCATGTTGTGCACAGTTCAAACGGAAAATACATCAACAGGCAGACTACAGAAAAGCTTACTATCAAAGGTTAGAGGGGGGCTTTCTCAGAGGGCTTTTTACAGTTTTTCTATTCCCAATTAGCCGTTTAAGTGTACTTATTGAAAGTAGTAATTCTTTCATAGGCCGCCCTTTCTTAGTATTTGACGTTCCTTATATTGCGGTATGAGGCTTCGCAGTAGGTTGCAAACATTCATCACCCATGACTGTCCCCAATTGAGCTCAGAAGCTCAATGTCTATCATGACCTCTCTTTTAGAATGTCCAAGAGCAAGCAAACTATTCCTCCAGGAGAGGGCGCCAACAGACTACTAAAGAGATCATCATTACTCAAAGAAAACCCCAAAAACCAATGCATGATAGGAATAAACAGGTAACTTTCTTTGGAGTGGAAGCGGAGAGATCGCACCAGATGCCAATTCTAGATGTTATCACACCTGTGGTCACTGCAGCAGCAGGTGAATCCACTTTGTCCAAAAGGGATCTATTCCATTCAATTGCAAATGATCTAGATAAGACAGAGAACTGCAGCACGGGGACATAGCCGAGTTGGTCAGGTTGAGTGGTGATGAGTTTGCTATTTGGATGAATAAAGAAAGTCAAAAGTGTGAAAGATAAAAAACAAAAGGAGGAAGTGTGAAAAGTGAATGGGCCAAATTGAGGTGCATATGAAGACGTATGCTTTCTTCCAATTCATTAAATCGGGCTAATATGAATCAGGTGAATTGAGTTCTGCTTTTGGAAACTGGGTTAAGAAGGGGTGCACCGTTCCTGGAGGTACTGCAATACCAGGTCAATGCGTGGAGTGGACAGAGCAAGCTCTTTTTCCATCTCCCTGTTCTAAAAATCCATTTAATATATGGTCCCCAGATAGGGGACGTATCAGATATTAAACTGATAAGAACAGATACTACACTTGATCTTAGCCAAAAGGCCGAGAAGCGATAACCAGAATTGGTTTGGGCCTCGAGTGGCACCCTGGCCTATGCCGGACACATCTTAGGGAGAGAGAGCGAGAGGGAGACAAACCCACGCCTACACAAGACATTTTGTCACCCAAGCCAACCCTTGAAAAGGCTGCTTTGCAGAGCCAAAACAAGAAGAATGGTGCGTTTTGCAGCCGCCGCCCACTGCAATGAATCTGAATAACTCCTCCTTTAGGGCGCAAGCAACTCCCCTCCCCCTTGCAGTCTTTCCAATTCACGATACAAAAAGACGGACAGGACAGGTTGCCTGACTTTCCGTCACTGCCACCCTTTGCCATCCTTACCCGTAGAAAGCCCTTTCATCATCCCCAAACCCTAATCTTTTCCCTTTCCTTCCCAGCCCCCAAACCCTGCCCTCTGTACCTTTCTCACCACCCGCTTCCCTTCTCCTGTCATCCCCCTACCACCCGGGAAAAAAAGAGATTGCCCCCTCCTTCCACTAGCCCACCCTCCCACCCAAAGAACAACTTCTTCTGCGCAGCTTGTTTTCTAGGCAGCAGCGCTATTGTGATGTCATCGGGGGGCATTGTGACAAGCCGCCAGTGTTCCGTCTCTTCATGTTGTGCACAGTTCAAACGGAAAATACATCAACAGGCAGACTACAGAAAAGCTTACTATCAAAGGTTAGAGGGGGGCTTTCTCAGAGGGCTTTTTACAGTTTTTCTATTCCCAATTAGCCGTTTAAGTGTACTTATTGAAAGTAGTAATTCTTTCATAGGCCGCCCTTTCTTAGTATTTGACGTTCCTTATATTGCGGTATGAGGCTTCGCAGTAGGTTGCAAACATTCATCACCCATGACTGTCCCCAATTGAGCTCAGAAGCTCAATGTCTATCATGACCTCTCTTTTAGAATGTCCAAGAGCAAGCAAACTATTCCTCCAGGAGAGGGCGCCAACAGACTACTAAAGAGATCATCATTACTCAAAGAAAACCCCAAAAACCAATGCATGATAGGAATAAACAGGTAACTTTCTTTGGAGTGGAAGCGGAGAGATCGCACCAGATGCCAATTCTAGATGTTATCACACCTGTGGTCACTGCAGCAGCAGGTGAATCCACTTTGTCCAAAAGGGATCTATTCCATTCAATTGCAAATGATCTAGATAAGACAGAGAACTGCAGCACGGGGACATAGCCGAGTTGGTCAGGTTGAGTGGTGATGAGTTTGCTATTTGGATGAATAAAGAAAGTCAAAAGTGTGAAAGATAAAAAACAAAAGGAGGAAGTGTGAAAAGTGAATGGGCCAAATTGAGGTGCATATGAAGACGTATGCTTTCTTCCAATTCATTAAATCGGGCTAATATGAATCAGGTGAATTGAGTTCTGCTTTTGGAAACTGGGTTAAGAAGGGGTGCACCGTTCCTGGAGGTACTGCAATACCAGGTCAATGCGTGGAGTGGACAGAGCAAGCTCTTTTTCCATCTCCCTGTTCTAAAAATCCATTTAATATATGGTCCCCAGATAGGGGACGTATCAGATATTAAACTGATAAGAACAGATACTACACTTGATCTTAGCCAAAAGGCCGAGAAGCGATAACCAGAATTGGTTTGGGCCTCGAGTGGCACCCTGGCCTATGCCGGACACATCTTAGGGAGAGAGAGCGAGAGGGAGACAAACCCACGCCTACACAAGACATTTTGTCACCCAAGCCAACCCTTGAAAAGGCTGCTTTGCAGAGCCAAAACAAGAAGAATGGTGCGTTTTGCAGCCGCCGCCCACTGCAATGAATCTGAATAACTCCTCCTTTAGGGCGCAAGCAACTCCCCTCCCCCTTGCAGTCTTTCCAATTCACGATACAAAAAGACGGACAGGACAGGTTGCCTGACTTTCCGTCACTGCCACCCTTTGCCATCCTTACCCGTAGAAAGCCCTTTCATCATCCCCAAACCCTAATCTTTTCCCTTTCCTTCCCAGCCCCCAAACCCTGCCCTCTGTACCTTTCTCACCACCCGCTTCCCTTCTCCTGTCATCCCCCTACCACCCGGGAAAAAAAGAGATTGCCCCCTCCTTCCACTAGCCCACCCTCCCACCCAAAGAACAACTTCTTCTGCGCAGCTTGTTTTCTAGGCAGCAGCGCTATTGTGATGTCATCGGGGGGCATTGTGACAAGCCGCCAGTGTTCCGTCTCTTCATGTTGTGCACAGTTCAAACGGAAAATACATCAACAGGCAGACTACAGAAAAGCTTACTATCAAAGGTTAGAGGGGGGCTTTCTCAGAGGGCTTTTTACAGTTTTTCTATTCCCAATTAGCCGTTTAAGTGTACTTATTGAAAGTAGTAATTCTTTCATAGGCCGCCCTTTCTTAGTATTTGACGTTCCTTATATTGCGGTATGAGGCTTCGCAGTAGGTTGCAAACATTCATCACCCATGACTGTCCCCAATTGAGCTCAGAAGCTCAATGTCTATCATGACCTCTCTTTTAGAATGTCCAAGAGCAAGCAAACTATTCCTCCAGGAGAGGGCGCCAACAGACTACTAAAGAGATCATCATTACTCAAAGAAAACCCCAAAAACCAATGCATGATAGGAATAAACAGGTAACTTTCTTTGGAGTGGAAGCGGAGAGATCGCACCAGATGCCAATTCTAGATGTTATCACACCTGTGGTCACTGCAGCAGCAGGTGAATCCACTTTGTCCAAAAGGGATCTATTCCATTCAATTGCAAATGATCTAGATAAGACAGAGAACTGCAGCACGGGGACATAGCCGAGTTGGTCAGGTTGAGTGGTGATGAGTTTGCTATTTGGATGAATAAAGAAAGTCAAAAGTGTGAAAGATAAAAAACAAAAGGAGGAAGTGTGAAAAGTGAATGGGCCAAATTGAGGTGCATATGAAGACGTATGCTTTCTTCCAATTCATTAAATCGGGCTAATATGAATCAGGTGAATTGAGTTCTGCTTTTGGAAACTGGGTTAAGAAGGGGTGCACCGTTCCTGGAGGTACTGCAATACCAGGTCAATGCGTGGAGTGGACAGAGCAAGCTCTTTTTCCATCTCCCTGTTCTAAAAATCCATTTAATATATGGTCCCCAGATAGGGGACGTATCAGATATTAAACTGATAAGAACAGATACTACACTTGATCTTAGCCAAAAGGCCGAGAAGCGATAACCAGAATTGGTTTGGGCCTCGAGTGGCACCCTGGCCTATGCCGGACACATCTTAGGGAGAGAGAGCGAGAGGGAGACAAACCCACGCCTACACAAGACATTTTGTCACCCAAGCCAACCCTTGAAAAGGCTGCTTTGCAGAGCCAAAACAAGAAGAATGGTGCGTTTTGCAGCCGCCGCCCACTGCAATGAATCTGAATAACTCCTCCTTTAGGGCGCAAGCAACTCCCCTCCCCCTTGCAGTCTTTCCAATTCACGATACAAAAAGACGGACAGGACAGGTTGCCTGACTTTCCGTCACTGCCACCCTTTGCCATCCTTACCCGTAGAAAGCCCTTTCATCATCCCCAAACCCTAATCTTTTCCCTTTCCTTCCCAGCCCCCAAACCCTGCCCTCTGTACCTTTCTCACCACACCGCTTCCCTTCTCCTGTCATCCCCCTACCACCCGGGAAAAAAAGAGATTGCCCCCTCCTTCCACTAGCCCACCCTCCCACCCAAAGAACAACTTCTTCTGCGCAGCTTGTTTTCTAGGCAGCAGCGCTATTGTGATGTCATCGGGGGGCATTGTGACAAGCCGCCAGTGTTCCGTCTCTTCATGTTGTGCACAGTTCAAACGGAAAATACATCAACAGGCAGACTACAGAAAAGCTTACTATCAAAGGTTAGAGGGGGGCTTTCTCAGAGGGCTTTTTACAGTTTTTCTATTCCCAATTAGCCGTTTAAGTGTACTTATTGAAAGTAGTAATTCTTTCATAGGCCGCCCTTTCTTAGTATTTGACGTTCCTTATATTGCGGTATGAGGCTTCGCAGTAGGTTGCAAACATTCATCACCCATGACTGTCCCCAATTGAGCTCAGAAGCTCAATGTCTATCATGACCTCTCTTTTAGAATGTCCAAGAGCAAGCAAACTATTCCTCCAGGAGAGGGCGCCAACAGACTACTAAAGAGATCATCATTACTCAAAGAAAACCCCAAAAACCAATGCATGATAGGAATAAACAGGTAACTTTCTTTGGAGTGGAAGCGGAGAGATCGCACCAGATGCCAATTCTAGATGTTATCACACCTGTGGTCACTGCAGCAGCAGGTGAATCCACTTTGTCCAAAAGGGATCTATTCCATTCAATTGCAAATGATCTAGATAAGACAGAGAACTGCAGCACGGGGACATAGCCGAGTTGGTCAGGTTGAGTGGTGATGAGTTTGCTATTTGGATGAATAAAGAAAGTCAAAAGTGTGAAAGATAAAAAACAAAAGGAGGAAGTGTGAAAAGTGAATGGGCCAAATTGAGGTGCATATGAAGACGTATGCTTTCTTCCAATTCATTAAATCGGGCTAATATGAATCAGGTGAATTGAGTTCTGCTTTTGGAAACTGGGTTAAGAAGGGGTGCACCGTTCCTGGAGGTACTGCAATACCAGGTCAATGCGTGGAGTGGACAGAGCAAGCTCTTTTTCCATCTCCCTGTTCTAAAAATCCATTTAATATATGGTCCCCAGATAGGGGACGTATCAGATATTAAACTGATAAGAACAGATACTACACTTGATCTTAGCCAAAAGGCCGAGAAGCGATAACCAGAATTGGTTTGGGCCTCGAGTGGCACCCTGGCCTATGCCGGACACATCTTAGGGAGAGAGAGCGAGAGGGAGACAAACCCACGCCTACACAAGACATTTTGTCACCCAAGCCAACCCTTGAAAAGGCTGCTTTGCAGAGCCAAAACAAGAAGAATGGTGCGTTTTGCAGCCGCCGCCCACTGCAATGAATCTGAATAACTCCTCCTTTAGGGCGCAAGCAACTCCCCTCCCCCTTGCAGTCTTTCCAATTCACGATACAAAAAGACGGACAGGACAGGTTGCCTGACTTTCCGTCACTGCCACCCTTTGCCATCCTTACCCGTAGAAAGCCCTTTCATCATCCCCAAACCCTAATCTTTTCCCTTTCCTTCCCAGCCCCCAAACCCTGCCCTCTGTACCTTTCTCACCACCCGCTTCCCTTCTCCTGTCATCCCCCTACCACCCGGGAAAAAAAGAGATTGCCCCCTCCTTCCACTAGCCCACCCTCCCACCCAAAGAACAACTTCTTCTGCGCAGCTTGTTTTCTAGGCAGCAGCGCTATTGTGATGTCATCGGGGGGCATTGTGACAAGCCGCCAGTGTTCCGTCTCTTCATGTTGTGCACAGTTCAAACGGAAAATACATCAACAGGCAGACTACAGAAAAGCTTACTATCAAAGGTTAGAGGGGGGCTTTCTCAGAGGGCTTTTTACAGTTTTTCTATTCCCAATTAGCCGTTTAAGTGTACTTATTGAAAGTAGTAATTCTTTCATAGGCCGCCCTTTCTTAGTATTTGACGTTCCTTATATTGCGGTATGAGGCTTCGCAGTAGGTTGCAAACATTCATCACCCATGACTGTCCCCAATTGAGCTCAGAAGCTCAATGTCTATCATGACCTCTCTTTTAGAATGTCCAAGAGCAAGCAAACTATTCCTCCAGGAGAGGGCGCCAACAGACTACTAAAGAGATCATCATTACTCAAAGAAAACCCCAAAAACCAATGCATGATAGGAATAAACAGGTAACTTTCTTTGGAGTGGAAGCGGAGAGATCGCACCAGATGCCAATTCTAGATGTTATCACACCTGTGGTCACTGCAGCAGCAGGTGAATCCACTTTGTCCAAAAGGGATCTATTCCATTCAATTGCAAATGATCTAGATAAGACAGAGAACTGCAGCACGGGGACATAGCCGAGTTGGTCAGGTTGAGTGGTGATGAGTTTGCTATTTGGATGAATAAAGAAAGTCAAAAGTGTGAAAGATAAAAAACAAAAGGAGGAAGTGTGAAAAGTGAATGGGCCAAATTGAGGTGCATATGAAGACGTATGCTTTCTTCCAATTCATTAAATCGGGCTAATATGAATCAGGTGAATTGAGTTCTGCTTTTGGAAACTGGGTTAAGAAGGGGTGCACCGTTCCTGGAGGTACTGCAATACCAGGTCAATGCGTGGAGTGGACAGAGCAAGCTCTTTTTCCATCTCCCTGTTCTAAAAATCCATTTAATATATGGTCCCCAGATAGGGGACGTATCAGATATTAAACTGATAAGAACAGATACTACACTTGATCTTAGCCAAAAGGCCGAGAAGCGATAACCAGAATTGGTTTGGGCCTCGAGTGGCACCCTGGCCTATGCCGGACACATCTTAGGGAGAGAGAGCGAGAGGGAGACAAACCCACGCCTACACAAGACATTTTGTCACCCAAGCCAACCCTTGAAAAGGCTGCTTTGCAGAGCCAAAACAAGAAGAATGGTGCGTTTTGCAGCCGCCGCCCACTGCAATGAATCTGAATAACTCCTCCTTTAGGGCGCAAGCAACTCCCCTCCCCCTTGCAGTCTTTCCAATTCACGATACAAAAAGACGGACAGGACAGGTTGCCTGACTTTCCGTCACTGCCACCCTTTGCCATCCTTACCCGTAGAAAGCCCTTTCATCATCCCCAAACCCTAATCTTTTCCCTTTCCTTCCCAGCCCCCAAACCCTGCCCTCTGTACCTTTCTCACCACCCGCTTCCCTTCTCCTGTCATCCCCCTACCACCCGGGAAAAAAAGAGATTGCCCCCTCCTTCCACTAGCCCACCCTCCCACCCAAAGAACAACTTCTTCTGCGCAGCTTGTTTTCTAGGCAGCAGCGCTATTGTGATGTCATCGGGGGGCATTGTGACAAGCCGCCAGTGTTCCGTCTCTTCATGTTGTGCACAGTTCAAACGGAAAATACATCAACAGGCAGACTACAGAAAAGCTTACTATCAAAGGTTAGAGGGGGGCTTTCTCAGAGGGCTTTTTACAGTTTTTCTATTCCCAATTAGCCGTTTAAGTGTACTTATTGAAAGTAGTAATTCTTTCATAGGCCGCCCTTTCTTAGTATTTGACGTTCCTTATATTGCGGTATGAGGCTTCGCAGTAGGTTGCAAACATTCATCACCCATGACTGTCCCCAATTGAGCTCAGAAGCTCAATGTCTATCATGACCTCTCTTTTAGAATGTCCAAGAGCAAGCAAACTATTCCTCCAGGAGAGGGCGCCAACAGACTACTAAAGAGATCATCATTACTCAAAGAAAACCCCAAAAACCAATGCATGATAGGAATAAACAGGTAACTTTCTTTGGAGTGGAAGCGGAGAGATCGCACCAGATGCCAATTCTAGATGTTATCACACCTGTGGTCACTGCAGCAGCAGGTGAATCCACTTTGTCCAAAAGGGATCTATTCCATTCAATTGCAAATGATCTAGATAAGACAGAGAACTGCAGCACGGGGACATAGCCGAGTTGGTCAGGTTGAGTGGTGATGAGTTTGCTATTTGGATGAATAAAGAAAGTCAAAAGTGTGAAAGATAAAAAACAAAAGGAGGAAGTGTGAAAAGTGAATGGGCCAAATTGAGGTGCATATGAAGACGTATGCTTTCTTCCAATTCATTAAATCGGGCTAATATGAATCAGGTGAATTGAGTTCTGCTTTTGGAAACTGGGTTAAGAAGGGGTGCACCGTTCCTGGAGGTACTGCAATACCAGGTCAATGCGTGGAGTGGACAGAGCAAGCTCTTTTTCCATCTCCCTGTTCTAAAAATCCATTTAATATATGGTCCCCAGATAGGGGACGTATCAGATATTAAACTGATAAGAACAGATACTACACTTGATCTTAGCCAAAAGGCCGAGAAGCGATAACCAGAATTGGTTTGGGCCTCGAGTGGCACCCTGGCCTATGCCGGACACATCTTAGGGAGAGAGAGCGAGAGGGAGACAAACCCACGCCTACACAAGACATTTTGTCACCCAAGCCAACCCTTGAAAAGGCTGCTTTGCAGAGCCAAAACAAGAAGAATGGTGCGTTTTGCAGCCGCCGCCCACTGCAATGAATCTGAATAACTCCTCCTTTAGGGCGCAAGCAACTCCCCTCCCCCTTGCAGTCTTTCCAATTCACGATACAAAAAGACGGACAGGACAGGTTGCCTGACTTTCCGTCACTGCCACCCTTTGCCATCCTTACCCGTAGAAAGCCCTTTCATCATCCCCAAACCCTAATCTTTTCCCTTTCCTTCCCAGCCCCCAAACCCTGCCCTCTGTACCTTTCTCACCACCCGCTTCCCTTCTCCTGTCATCCCCCTACCACCCGGGAAAAAAAGAGATTGCCCCCTCCTTCCACTAGCCCACCCTCCCACCCAAAGAACAACTTCTTCTGCGCAGCTTGTTTTCTAGGCAGCAGCGCTATTGTGATGTCATCGGGGGGCATTGTGACAAGCCGCCAGTGTTCCGTCTCTTCATGTTGTGCACAGTTCAAACGGAAAATACATCAACAGGCAGACTACAGAAAAGCTTACTATCAAAGGTTAGAGGGGGGCTTTCTCAGAGGGCTTTTTACAGTTTTTCTATTCCCAATTAGCCGTTTAAGTGTACTTATTGAAAGTAGTAATTCTTTCATAGGCCGCCCTTTCTTAGTATTTGACGTTCCTTATATTGCGGTATGAGGCTTCGCAGTAGGTTGCAAACATTCATCACCCATGACTGTCCCCAATTGAGCTCAGAAGCTCAATGTCTATCATGACCTCTCTTTTAGAATGTCCAAGAGCAAGCAAACTATTCCTCCAGGAGAGGGCGCCAACAGACTACTAAAGAGATCATCATTACTCAAAGAAAACCCCAAAAACCAATGCATGATAGGAATAAACAGGTAACTTTCTTTGGAGTGGAAGCGGAGAGATCGCACCAGATGCCAATTCTAGATGTTATCACACCTGTGGTCACTGCAGCAGCAGGTGAATCCACTTTGTCCAAAAGGGATCTATTCCATTCAATTGCAAATGATCTAGATAAGACAGAGAACTGCAGCACGGGGACATAGCCGAGTTGGTCAGGTTGAGTGGTGATGAGTTTGCTATTTGGATGAATAAAGAAAGTCAAAAGTGTGAAAGATAAAAAACAAAAGGAGGAAGTGTGAAAAGTGAATGGGCCAAATTGAGGTGCATATGAAGACGTATGCTTTCTTCCAATTCATTAAATCGGGCTAATATGAATCAGGTGAATTGAGTTCTGCTTTTGGAAACTGGGTTAAGAAGGGGTGCACCGTTCCTGGAGGTACTGCAATACCAGGTCAATGCGTGGAGTGGACAGAGCAAGCTCTTTTTCCATCTCCCTGTTCTAAAAATCCATTTAATATATGGTCCCCAGATAGGGGACGTATCAGATATTAAACTGATAAGAACAGATACTACACTTGATCTTAGCCAAAAGGCCGAGAAGCGATAACCAGAATTGGTTTGGGCCTCGAGTGGCACCCTGGCCTATGCCGGACACATCTTAGGGAGAGAGAGCGAGAGGGAGACAAACCCACGCCTACACAAGACATTTTGTCACCCAAGCCAACCCTTGAAAAGGCTGCTTTGCAGAGCCAAAACAAGAAGAATGGTGCGTTTTGCAGCCGCCGCCCACTGCAATGAATCTGAATAACTCCTCCTTTAGGGCGCAAGCAACTCCCCTCCCCCTTGCAGTCTTTCCAATTCACGATACAAAAAGACGGACAGGACAGGTTGCCTGACTTTCCGTCACTGCCACCCTTTGCCATCCTTACCCGTAGAAAGCCCTTTCATCATCCCCAAACCCTAATCTTTTCCCTTTCCTTCCCAGCCCCCAAACCCTGCCCTCTGTACCTTTCTCACCACCCGCTTCCCTTCTCCTGTCATCCCCCTACCACCCGGGAAAAAAAGAGATTGCCCCCTCCTTCCACTAGCCCACCCTCCCACCCAAAGAACAACTTCTTCTGCGCAGCTTGTTTTCTAGGCAGCAGCGCTATTGTGATGTCATCGGGGGGCATTGTGACAAGCCGCCAGTGTTCCGTCTCTTCATGTTGTGCACAGTTCAAACGGAAAATACATCAACAGGCAGACTACAGAAAAGCTTACTATCAAAGGTTAGAGGGGGGCTTTCTCAGAGGGCTTTTTACAGTTTTTCTATTCCCAATTAGCCGTTTAAGTGTACTTATTGAAAGTAGTAATTCTTTCATAGGCCGCCCTTTCTTAGTATTTGACGTTCCTTATATTGCGGTATGAGGCTTCGCAGTAGGTTGCAAACATTCATCACCCATGACTGTCCCCAATTGAGCTCAGAAGCTCAATGTCTATCATGACCTCTCTTTTAGAATGTCCAAGAGCAAGCAAACTATTCCTCCAGGAGAGGGCGCCAACAGACTACTAAAGAGATCATCATTACTCAAAGAAAACCCCAAAAACCAATGCATGATAGGAATAAACAGGTAACTTTCTTTGGAGTGGAAGCGGAGAGATCGCACCAGATGCCAATTCTAGATGTTATCACACCTGTGGTCACTGCAGCAGCAGGTGAATCCACTTTGTCCAAAAGGGATCTATTCCATTCAATTGCAAATGATCTAGATAAGACAGAGAACTGCAGCACGGGGACATAGCCGAGTTGGTCAGGTTGAGTGGTGATGAGTTTGCTATTTGGATGAATAAAGAAAGTCAAAAGTGTGAAAGATAAAAAACAAAAGGAGGAAGTGTGAAAAGTGAATGGGCCAAATTGAGGTGCATATGAAGACGTATGCTTTCTTCCAATTCATTAAATCGGGCTAATATGAATCAGGTGAATTGAGTTCTGCTTTTGGAAACTGGGTTAAGAAGGGGTGCACCGTTCCTGGAGGTACTGCAATACCAGGTCAATGCGTGGAGTGGACAGAGCAAGCTCTTTTTCCATCTCCCTGTTCTAAAAATCCATTTAATATATGGTCCCCAGATAGGGGACGTATCAGATATTAAACTGATAAGAACAGATACTACACTTGATCTTAGCCAAAAGGCCGAGAAGCGATAACCAGAATTGGTTTGGGCCTCGAGTGGCACCCTGGCCTATGCCGGACACATCTTAGGGAGAGAGAGCGAGAGGGAGACAAACCCACGCCTACACAAGACATTTTGTCACCCAAGCCAACCCTTGAAAAAGCTGCTTTGCAGAGCCAAAACAAGAAGAATGGTGCGTTTTGCAGCCGCCGCCCACTGCAATGAATCTGAATAACTCCTCCTTTAGGGCGCAAGCAACTCCCCTCCCCCTTGCAGTCTTTCCAATTCACGATACAAAAAGACGGACAGGACAGGTTGCCTGACTTTCCGTCACTGCCACCCTTTGCCATCCTTACCCGTAGAAAGCCCTTTCATCATCCCCAAACCCTAATCTTTTCCCTTTCCTTCCCAGCCCCCAAACCCTGCCCTCTGTACCTTTCTCACCACCCGCTTCCCTTCTCCTGTCATCCCCCTACCACCCGGGAAAAAAAGAGATTGCCCCCTCCTTCCACTAGCCCACCCTCCCACCCAAAGAACAACTTCTTCTGCGCAGCTTGTTTTCTAGGCAGCAGCGCTATTGTGATGTCATCGGGGGGCATTGTGACAAGCCGCCAGTGTTCCGTCTCTTCATGTTGTGCACAGTTCAAACGGAAAATACATCAACAGGCAGACTACAGAAAAGCTTACTATCAAAGGTTAGAGGGGGGCTTTCTCAGAGGGCTTTTTACAGTTTTTCTATTCCCAATTAGCCGTTTAAGTGTACTTATTGAAAGTAGTAATTCTTTCATAGGCCGCCCTTTCTTAGTATTTGACGTTCCTTATATTGCGGTATGAGGCTTCGCAGTAGGTTGCAAACATTCATCACCCATGACTGTCCCCAATTGAGCTCAGAAGCTCAATGTCTATCATGACCTCTCTTTTAGAATGTCCAAGAGCAAGCAAACTATTCCTCCAGGAGAGGGCGCCAACAGACTACTAAAGAGATCATCATTACTCAAAGAAAACCCCAAAAACCAATGCATGATAGGAATAAACAGGTAACTTTCTTTGGAGTGGAAGCGGAGAGATCGCACCAGATGCCAATTCTAGATGTTATCACACCTGTGGTCACTGCAGCAGCAGGTGAATCCACTTTGTCCAAAAGGGATCTATTCCATTCAATTGCAAATGATCTAGATAAGACAGAGAACTGCAGCACGGGGACATAGCCGAGTTGGTCAGGTTGAGTGGTGATGAGTTTGCTATTTGGATGAATAAAGAAAGTCAAAAGTGTGAAAGATAAAAAACAAAAGGAGGAAGTGTGAAAAGTGAATGGGCCAAATTGAGGTGCATATGAAGACGTATGCTTTCTTCCAATTCATTAAATCGGGCTAATATGAATCAGGTGAATTGAGTTCTGCTTTTGGAAACTGGGTTAAGAAGGGGTGCACCGTTCCTGGAGGTACTGCAATACCAGGTCAATGCGTGGAGTGGACAGAGCAAGCTCTTTTTCCATCTCCCTGTTCTAAAAATCCATTTAATATATGGTCCCCAGATAGGGGACGTATCAGATATTAAACTGATAAGAACAGATACTACACTTGATCTTAGCCAAAAGGCCGAGAAGCGATAACCAGAATTGGTTTGGGCCTCGAGTGGCACCCTGGCCTATGCCGGACACATCTTAGGGAGAGAGAGCGAGAGGGAGACAAACCCACGCCTACACAAGACATTTTGTCACCCAAGCCAACCCTTGAAAAGGCTGCTTTGCAGAGCCAAAACAAGAAGAATGGTGCGTTTTGCAGCCGCCGCCCACTGCAATGAATCTGAATAACTCCTCCTTTAGGGCGCAAGCAACTCCCCTCCCCCTTGCAGTCTTTCCAATTCACGATACAAAAAGACGGACAGGACAGGTTGCCTGACTTTCCGTCACTGCCACCCTTTGCCATCCTTACCCGTAGAAAGCCCTTTCATCATCCCCAAACCCTAATCTTTTCCCTTTCCTTCCCAGCCCCCAAACCCTGCCCTCTGTACCTTTCTCACCACCCGCTTCCCTTCTCCTGTCATCCCCCTACCACCCGGGAAAAAAAGAGATTGCCCCCTCCTTCCACTAGCCCACCCTCCCACCCAAAGAACAACTTCTTCTGCGCAGCTTGTTTTCTAGGCAGCAGCGCTATTGTGATGTCATCGGGGGGCATTGTGACAAGCCGCCAGTGTTCCGTCTCTTCATGTTGTGCACAGTTCAAACGGAAAATACATCAACAGGCAGACTACAGAAAAGCTTACTATCAAAGGTTAGAGGGGGGCTTTCTCAGAGGGCTTTTTACAGTTTTTCTATTCCCAATTAGCCGTTTAAGTGTACTTATTGAAAGTAGTAATTCTTTCATAGGCCGCCCTTTCTTAGTATTTGACGTTCCTTATATTGCGGTATGAGGCTTCGCAGTAGGTTGCAAACATTCATCACCCATGACTGTCCCCAATTGAGCTCAGAAGCTCAATGTCTATCATGACCTCTCTTTTAGAATGTCCAAGAGCAAGCAAACTATTCCTCCAGGAGAGGGCGCCAACAGACTACTAAAGAGATCATCATTACTCAAAGAAAACCCCAAAAACCAATGCATGATAGGAATAAACAGGTAACTTTCTTTGGAGTGGAAGCGGAGAGATCGCACCAGATGCCAATTCTAGATGTTATCACACCTGTGGTCACTGCAGCAGCAGGTGAATCCACTTTGTCCAAAAGGGATCTATTCCATTCAATTGCAAATGATCTAGATAAGACAGAGAACTGCAGCACGGGGACATAGCCGAGTTGGTCAGGTTGAGTGGTGATGAGTTTGCTATTTGGATGAATAAAGAAAGTCAAAAGTGTGAAAGATAAAAAACAAAAGGAGGAAGTGTGAAAAGTGAATGGGCCAAATTGAGGTGCATATGAAGACGTATGCTTTCTTCCAATTCATTAAATCGGGCTAATATGAATCAGGTGAATTGAGTTCTGCTTTTGGAAACTGGGTTAAGAAGGGGTGCACCGTTCCTGGAGGTACTGCAATACCAGGTCAATGCGTGGAGTGGACAGAGCAAGCTCTTTTTCCATCTCCCTGTTCTAAAAATCCATTTAATATATGGTCCCCAGATAGGGGACGTATCAGATATTAAACTGATAAGAACAGATACTACACTTGATCTTAGCCAAAAGGCCGAGAAGCGATAACCAGAATTGGTTTGGGCCTCGAGTGGCACCCTGGCCTATGCCGGACACATCTTAGGGAGAGAGAGCGAGAGGGAGACAAACCCACGCCTACACAAGACATTTTGTCACCCAAGCCAACCCTTGAAAAGGCTGCTTTGCAGAGCCAAAACAAGAAGAATGGTGCGTTTTGCAGCCGCCGCCCACTGCAATGAATCTGAATAACTCCTCCTTTAGGGCGCAAGCAACTCCCCTCCCCCTTGCAGTCTTTCCAATTCACGATACAAAAAGACGGACAGGACAGGTTGCCTGACTTTCCGTCACTGCCACCCTTTGCCATCCTTACCCGTAGAAAGCCCTTTCATCATCCCCAAACCCTAATCTTTTCCCTTTCCTTCCCAGCCCCCAAACCCTGCCCTCTGTACCTTTCTCACCACCCGCTTCCCTTCTCCTGTCATCCCCCTACCACCCGGGAAAAAAAGAGATTGCCCCCTCCTTCCACTAGCCCACCCTCCCACCCAAAGAACAACTTCTTCTGCGCAGCTTGTTTTCTAGGCAGCAGCGCTATTGTGATGTCATCGGGGGGCATTGTGACAAGCCGCCAGTGTTCCGTCTCTTCATGTTGTGCACAGTTCAAACGGAAAATACATCAACAGGCAGACTACAGAAAAGCTTACTATCAAAGGTTAGAGGGGGGCTTTCTCAGAGGGCTTTTTACAGTTTTTCTATTCCCAATTAGCCGTTTAAGTGTACTTATTGAAAGTAGTAATTCTTTCATAGGCCGCCCTTTCTTAGTATTTGACGTTCCTTATATTGCGGTATGAGGCTTCGCAGTAGGTTGCAAACATTCATCACCCATGACTGTCCCCAATTGAGCTCAGAAGCTCAATGTCTATCATGACCTCTCTTTTAGAATGTCCAAGAGCAAGCAAACTATTCCTCCAGGAGAGGGCGCCAACAGACTACTAAAGAGATCATCATTACTCAAAGAAAACCCCAAAAACCAATGCATGATAGGAATAAACAGGTAACTTTCTTTGGAGTGGAAGCGGAGAGATCGCACCAGATGCCAATTCTAGATGTTATCACACCTGTGGTCACTGCAGCAGCAGGTGAATCCACTTTGTCCAAAAGGGATCTATTCCATTCAATTGCAAATGATCTAGATAAGACAGAGAACTGCAGCACGGGGACATAGCCGAGTTGGTCAGGTTGAGTGGTGATGAGTTTGCTATTTGGATGAATAAAGAAAGTCAAAAGTGTGAAAGATAAAAAACAAAAGGAGGAAGTGTGAAAAGTGAATGGGCCAAATTGAGGTGCATATGAAGACGTATGCTTTCTTCCAATTCATTAAATCGGGCTAATATGAATCAGGTGAATTGAGTTCTGCTTTTGGAAACTGGGTTAAGAAGGGGTGCACCGTTCCTGGAGGTACTGCAATACCAGGTCAATGCGTGGAGTGGACAGAGCAAGCTCTTTTTCCATCTCCCTGTTCTAAAAATCCATTTAATATATGGTCCCCAGATAGGGGACGTATCAGATATTAAACTGATAAGAACAGATACTACACTTGATCTTAGCCAAAAGGCCGAGAAGCGATAACCAGAATTGGTTTGGGCCTCGAGTGGCACCCTGGCCTATGCCGGACACATCTTAGGGAGAGAGAGCGAGAGGGAGACAAACCCACGCCTACACAAGACATTTTGTCACCCAAGCCAACCCTTGAAAAGGCTGCTTTGCAGAGCCAAAACAAGAAGAATGGTGCGTTTTGCAGCCGCCGCCCACTGCAATGAATCTGAATAACTCCTCCTTTAGGGCGCAAGCAACTCCCCTCCCCCTTGCAGTCTTTCCAATTCACGATACAAAAAGACGGACAGGACAGGTTGCCTGACTTTCCGTCACTGCCACCCTTTGCCATCCTTACCCGTAGAAAGCCCTTTCATCATCCCCAAACCCTAATCTTTTCCCTTTCCTTCCCAGCCCCCAAACCCTGCCCTCTGTACCTTTCTCACCACCCGCTTCCCTTCTCCTGTCATCCCCCTACCACCCGGGAAAAAAAGAGATTGCCCCCTCCTTCCACTAGCCCACCCTCCCACCCAAAGAACAACTTCTTCTGCGCAGCTTGTTTTCTAGGCAGCAGCGCTATTGTGATGTCATCGGGGGGCATTGTGACAAGCCGCCAGTGTTCCGTCTCTTCATGTTGTGCACAGTTCAAACGGAAAATACATCAACAGGCAGACTACAGAAAAGCTTACTATCAAAGGTTAGAGGGGGGCTTTCTCAGAGGGCTTTTTACAGTTTTTCTATTCCCAATTAGCCGTTTAAGTGTACTTATTGAAAGTAGTAATTCTTTCATAGGCCGCCCTTTCTTAGTATTTGACGTTCCTTATATTGCGGTATGAGGCTTCGCAGTAGGTTGCAAACATTCATCACCCATGACTGTGCCCAATTGAGCTCAGAAGCTCAATGTCTATCATGACCTCTCTTTTAGAATGTCCAAGAGCAAGCAAACTATTCCTCCAGGAGAGGGCGCCAACAGACTACTAAAGAGATCATCATTACTCAAAGAAAACCCCAAAAACCAATGCATGATAGGAATAAACAGGTAACTTTCTTTGGAGTGGAAGCGGAGAGATCGCACCAGATGCCAATTCTAGATGTTATCACACCTGTGGTCACTGCAGCAGCAGGTGAATCCACTTTGTCCAAAAGGGATCTATTCCATTCAATTGCAAATGATCTAGATAAGACAGAGAACTGCAGCACGGGGACATAGCCGAGTTGGTCAGGTTGAGTGGTGATGAGTTTGCTATTTGGATGAATAAAGAAAGTCAAAAGTGTGAAAGATAAAAAACAAAAGGAGGAAGTGTGAAAAGTGAATGGGCCAAATTGAGGTGCATATGAAGACGTATGCTTTCTTCCAATTCATTAAATCGGGCTAATATGAATCAGGTGAATTGAGTTCTGCTTTTGGAAACTGGGTTAAGAAGGGGTGCACCGTTCCTGGAGGTACTGCAATACCAGGTCAATGCGTGGAGTGGACAGAGCAAGCTCTTTTTCCATCTCCCTGTTCTAAAAATCCATTTAATATATGGTCCCCAGATAGGGGACGTATCAGATATTAAACTGATAAGAACAGATACTACACTTGATCTTAGCCAAAAGGCCGAGAAGCGATAACCAGAATTGGTTTGGGCCTCGAGTGGCACCCTGGCCTATGCCGGACACATCTTAGGGAGAGAGAGCGAGAGGGAGACAAACCCACGCCTACACAAGACATTTTGTCACCCAAGCCAACCCTTGAAAAGGCTGCTTTGCAGAGCCAAAACAAGAAGAATGGTGCGTTTTGCAGCCGCCGCCCACTGCAATGAATCTGAATAACTCCTCCTTTAGGGCGCAAGCAACTCCCCTCCCCCTTGCAGTCTTTCCAATTCACGATACAAAAAGACGGACAGGACAGGTTGCCTGACTTTCCGTCACTGCCACCCTTTGCCATCCTTACCCGTAGAAAGCCCTTTCATCATCCCCAAACCCTAATCTTTTCCCTTTCCTTCCCAGCCCCCAAACCCTGCCCTCTGTACCTTTCTCACCACCCGCTTCCCTTCTCCTGTCATCCCCCTACCACCCGGGAAAAAAAGAGATTGCCCCCTCCTTCCACTAGCCCACCCTCCCACCCAAAGAACAACTTCTTCTGCGCAGCTTGTTTTCTAGGCAGCAGCGCTATTGTGATGTCATCGGGGGGCATTGTGACAAGCCGCCAGTGTTCCGTCTCTTCATGTTGTGCACAGTTCAAACGGAAAATACATCAACAGGCAGACTACAGAAAAGCTTACTATCAAAGGTTAGAGGGGGGCTTTCTCAGAGGGCTTTTTACAGTTTTTCTATTCCCAATTAGCCGTTTAAGTGTACTTATTGAAAGTAGTAATTCTTTCATAGGCCGCCCTTTCTTAGTATTTGACGTTCCTTATATTGCGGTATGAGGCTTCGCAGTAGGTTGCAAACATTCATCACCCATGACTGTCCCCAATTGAGCTCAGAAGCTCAATGTCTATCATGACCTCTCTTTTAGAATGTCCAAGAGCAAGCAAACTATTCCTCCAGGAGAGGGCGCCAACAGACTACTAAAGAGATCATCATTACTCAAAGAAAACCCCAAAAACCAATGCATGATAGGAATAAACAGGTAACTTTCTTTGGAGTGGAAGCGGAGAGATCGCACCAGATGCCAATTCTAGATGTTATCACACCTGTGGTCACTGCAGCAGCAGGTGAATCCACTTTGTCCAAAAGGGATCTATTCCATTCAATTGCAAATGATCTAGATAAGACAGAGAACTGCAGCACGGGGACATAGCCGAGTTGGTCAGGTTGAGTGGTGATGAGTTTGCTATTTGGATGAATAAAGAAAGTCAAAAGTGTGAAAGATAAAAAACAAAAGGAGGAAGTGTGAAAAGTGAATGGGCCAAATTGAGGTGCATATGAAGACGTATGCTTTCTTCCAATTCATTAAATCGGGCTAATATGAATCAGGTGAATTGAGTTCTGCTTTTGGAAACTGGGTTAAGAAGGGGTGCACCGTTCCTGGAGGTACTGCAATACCAGGTCAATGCGTGGAGTGGACAGAGCAAGCTCTTTTTCCATCTCCCTGTTCTAAAAATCCATTTAATATATGGTCCCCAGATAGGGGACGTATCAGATATTAAACTGATAAGAACAGATACTACACTTGATCTTAGCCAAAAGGCCGAGAAGCGATAACCAGAATTGGTTTGGGCCTCGAGTGGCACCCTGGCCTATGCCGGACACATCTTAGGGAGAGAGAGCGAGAGGGAGACAAACCCACGCCTACACAAGACATTTTGTCACCCAAGCCAACCCTTGAAAAGGCTGCTTTGCAGAGCCAAAACAAGAAGAATGGTGCGTTTTGCAGCCGCCGCCCACTGCAATGAATCTGAATAACTCCTCCTTTAGGGCGCAAGCAACTCCCCTCCCCCTTGCAGTCTTTCCAATTCACGATACAAAAAGACGGACAGGACAGGTTGCCTGACTTTCCGTCACTGCCACCCTTTGCCATCCTTACCCGTAGAAAGCCCTTTCATCATCCCCAAACCCTAATCTTTTCCCTTTCCTTCCCAGCCCCCAAACCCTGCCCTCTGTACCTTTCTCACCACCCGCTTCCCTTCTCCTGTCATCCCCCTACCACCCGGGAAAAAAAGAGATTGCCCCCTCCTTCCACTAGCCCACCCTCCCACCCAAAGAACAACTTCTTCTGCGCAGCTTGTTTTCTAGGCAGCAGCGCTATTGTGATGTCATCGGGGGGCATTGTGACAAGCCGCCAGTGTTCCGTCTCTTCATGTTGTGCACAGTTCAAACGGAAAATACATCAACAGGCAGACTACAGAAAAGCTTACTATCAAAGGTTAGAGGGGGGCTTTCTCAGAGGGCTTTTTACAGTTTTTCTATTCCCAATTAGCCGTTTAAGTGTACTTATTGAAAGTAGTAATTCTTTCATAGGCCGCCCTTTCTTAGTATTTGACGTTCCTTATATTGCGGTATGAGGCTTCGCAGTAGGTTGCAAACATTCATCACCCATGACTGTCCCCAATTGAGCTCAGAAGCTCAATGTCTATCATGACCTCTCTTTTAGAATGTCCAAGAGCAAGCAAACTATTCCTCCAGGAGAGGGCGCCAACAGACTACTAAAGAGATCATCATTACTCAAAGAAAACCCCAAAAACCAATGCATGATAGGAATAAACAGGTAACTTTCTTTGGAGTGGAAGCGGAGAGATCGCACCAGATGCCAATTCTAGATGTTATCACACCTGTGGTCACTGCAGCAGCAGGTGAATCCACTTTGTCCAAAAGGGATCTATTCCATTCAATTGCAAATGATCTAGATAAGACAGAGAACTGCAGCACGGGGACATAGCCGAGTTGGTCAGGTTGAGTGGTGATGAGTTTGCTATTTGGATGAATAAAGAAAGTCAAAAGTGTGAAAGATAAAAAACAAAAGGAGGAAGTGTGAAAAGTGAATGGGCCAAATTGAGGTGCATATGAAGACGTATGCTTTCTTCCAATTCATTAAATCGGGCTAATATGAATCAGGTGAATTGAGTTCTGCTTTTGGAAACTGGGTTAAGAAGGGGTGCACCGTTCCTGGAGGTACTGCAATACCAGGTCAATGCGTGGAGTGGACAGAGCAAGCTCTTTTTCCATCTCCCTGTTCTAAAAATCCATTTAATATATGGTCCCCAGATAGGGGACGTATCAGATATTAAACTGATAAGAACAGATACTACACTTGATCTTAGCCAAAAGGCCGAGAAGCGATAACCAGAATTGGTTTGGGCCTCGAGTGGCACCCTGGCCTATGCCGGACACATCTTAGGGAGAGAGAGCGAGAGGGAGACAAACCCACGCCTACACAAGACATTTTGTCACCCAAGCCAACCCTTGAAAAGGCTGCTTTGCAGAGCCAAAACAAGAAGAATGGTGCGTTTTGCAGCCGCCGCCCACTGCAATGAATCTGAATAACTCCTCCTTTAGGGCGCAAGCAACTCCCCTCCCCCTTGCAGTCTTTCCAATTCACGATACAAAAAGACGGACAGGACAGGTTGCCTGACTTTCCGTCACTGCCACCCTTTGCCATCCTTACCCGTAGAAAGCCCTTTCATCATCCCCAAACCCTAATCTTTTCCCTTTCCTTCCCAGCCCCCAAACCCTGCCCTCTGTACCTTTCTCACCACCCGCTTCCCTTCTCCTGTCATCCCCCTACCACCCGGGAAAAAAAGAGATTGCCCCCTCCTTCCACTAGCCCACCCTCCCACCCAAAGAACAACTTCTTCTGCGCAGCTTGTTTTCTAGGCAGCAGCGCTATTGTGATGTCATCGGGGGGCATTGTGACAAGCCGCCAGTGTTCCGTCTCTTCATGTTGTGCACAGTTCAAACGGAAAATACATCAACAGGCAGACTACAGAAAAGCTTACTATCAAAGGTTAGAGGGGGGCTTTCTCAGAGGGCTTTTTACAGTTTTTCTATTCCCAATTAGCCGTTTAAGTGTACTTATTGAAAGTAGTAATTCTTTCATAGGCCGCCCTTTCTTAGTATTTGACGTTCCTTATATTGCGGTATGAGGCTTCGCAGTAGGTTGCAAACATTCATCACCCATGACTGTCCCCAATTGAGCTCAGAAGCTCAATGTCTATCATGACCTCTCTTTTAGAATGTCCAAGAGCAAGCAAACTATTCCTCCAGGAGAGGGCGCCAACAGACTACTAAAGAGATCATCATTACTCAAAGAAAACCCCAAAAACCAATGCATGATAGGAATAAACAGGTAACTTTCTTTGGAGTGGAAGCGGAGAGATCGCACCAGATGCCAATTCTAGATGTTATCACACCTGTGGTCACTGCAGCAGCAGGTGAATCCACTTTGTCCAAAAGGGATCTATTCCATTCAATTGCAAATGATCTAGATAAGACAGAGAACTGCAGCACGGGGACATAGCCGAGAACTGCAGCACGGGGACATAGCCGAGTTGGTCAGGTTGAGTGGTGATGAGTTTGCTATTTGGATGAATAAAGAAAGTCAAAAGTGTGAAAGATAAAAAACAAAAGGAGGAAGTGTGAAAAGTGAATGGGCCAAATTGAGGTGCATATGAAGACGTATGCTTTCTTCCAATTCATTAAATCGGGCTAATATGAATCAGGTGAATTGAGTTCTGCTTTTGGAAACTGGGTTAAGAAGGGGTGCACCGTTCCTGGAGGTACTGCAATACCAGGTCAATGCGTGGAGTGGACAGAGCAAGCTCTTTTTCCATCTCCCTGTTCTAAAAATCCATTTAATATATGGTCCCCAGATAGGGGACGTATCAGATATTAAACTGATAAGAACAGATACTACACTTGATCTTAGCCAAAAGGCCGAGAAGCGATAACCAGAATTGGTTTGGGCCTCGAGTGGCACCCTGGCCTATGCCGGACACATCTTAGGGAGAGAGAGCGAGAGGGAGACAAACCCACGCCTACACAAGACATTTTGTCACCCAAGCCAACCCTTGAAAAGGCTGCTTTGCAGAGCCAAAACAAGAAGAATGGTGCGTTTTGCAGCCGCCGCCCACTGCAATGAATCTGAATAACTCCTCCTTTAGGGCGCAAGCAACTCCCCTCCCCCTTGCAGTCTTTCCAATTCACGATACAAAAAGACGGACAGGACAGGTTGCCTGACTTTCCGTCACTGCCACCCTTTGCCATCCTTACCCGTAGAAAGCCCTTTCATCATCCCCAAACCCTAATCTTTTCCCTTTCCTTCCCAGCCCCCAAACCCTGCCCTCTGTACCTTTCTCACCACCCGCTTCCCTTCTCCTGTCATCCCCCTACCACCCGGGAAAAAAAGAGATTGCCCCCTCCTTCCACTAGCCCACCCTCCCACCCAAAGAACAACTTCTTCTGCGCAGCTTGTTTTCTAGGCAGCAGCGCTATTGTGATGTCATCGGGGGGCATTGTGACAAGCCGCCAGTGTTCCGTCTCTTCATGTTGTGCACAGTTCAAACGGAAAATACATCAACAGGCAGACTACAGAAAAGCTTACTATCAAAGGTTAGAGGGGGGCTTTCTCAGAGGGCTTTTTACAGTTTTTCTATTCCCAATTAGCCGTTTAAGTGTACTTATTGAAAGTAGTAATTCTTTCATAGGCCGCCCTTTCTTAGTATTTGACGTTCCTTATATTGCGGTATGAGGCTTCGCAGTAGGTTGCAAACATTCATCACCCATGACTGTCCCCAATTGAGCTCAGAAGCTCAATGTCTATCATGACCTCTCTTTTAGAATGTCCAAGAGCAAGCAAACTATTCCTCCAGGAGAGGGCGCCAACAGACTACTAAAGAGATCATCATTACTCAAAGAAAACCCCAAAAACCAATGCATGATAGGAATAAACAGGTAACTTTCTTTGGAGTGGAAGCGGAGAGATCGCACCAGATGCCAATTCTAGATGTTATCACACCTGTGGTCACTGCAGCAGCAGGTGAATCCACTTTGTCCAAAAGGGATCTATTCCATTCAATTGCAAATGATCTAGATAAGACAGAGAACTGCAGCACGGGGACATAGCCGAGTTGGTCAGGTTGAGTGGTGATGAGTTTGCTATTTGGATGAATAAAGAAAGTCAAAAGTGTGAAAGATAAAAAACAAAAGGAGGAAGTGTGAAAAGTGAATGGGCCAAATTGAGGTGCATATGAAGACGTATGCTTTCTTCCAATTCATTAAATCGGGCTAATATGAATCAGGTGAATTGAGTTCTGCTTTTGGAAACTGGGTTAAGAAGGGGTGCACCGTTCCTGGAGGTACTGCAATACCAGGTCAATGCGTGGAGTGGACAGAGCAAGCTCTTTTTCCATCTCCCTGTTCTAAAAATCCATTTAATATATGGTCCCCAGATAGGGGACGTATCAGATATTAAACTGATAAGAACAGATACTACACTTGATCTTAGCCAAAAGGCCGAGAAGCGATAACCAGAATTGGTTTGGGCCTCGAGTGGCACCCTGGCCTATGCCGGACACATCTTAGGGAGAGAGAGCGAGAGGGAGACAAACCCACGCCTACACAAGACATTTTGTCACCCAAGCCAACCCTTGAAAAGGCTGCTTTGCAGAGCCAAAACAAGAAGAATGGTGCGTTTTGCAGCCGCCGCCCACTGCAATGAATCTGAATAACTCCTCCTTTAGGGCGCAAGCAACTCCCCTCCCCCTTGCAGTCTTTCCAATTCACGATACAAAAAGACGGACAGGACAGGTTGCCTGACTTTCCGTCACTGCCACCCTTTGCCATCCTTACCCGTAGAAAGCCCTTTCATCATCCCCAAACCCTAATCTTTTCCCTTTCCTTCCCAGCCCCCAAACCCTGCCCTCTGTACCTTTCTCACCACCCGCTTCCCTTCTCCTGTCATCCCCCTACCACCCGGGAAAAAAAGAGATTGCCCCCTCCTTCCACTAGCCCACCCTCCCACCCAAAGAACAACTTCTTCTGCGCAGCTTGTTTTCTAGGCAGCAGCGCTATTGTGATGTCATCGGGGGGCATTGTGACAAGCCGCCAGTGTTCCGTCTCTTCATGTTGTGCACAGTTCAAACGGAAAATACATCAACAGGCAGACTACAGAAAAGCTTACTATCAAAGGTTAGAGGGGGGCTTTCTCAGAGGGCTTTTTACAGTTTTTCTATTCCCAATTAGCCGTTTAAGTGTACTTATTGAAAGTAGTAATTCTTTCATAGGCCGCCCTTTCTTAGTATTTGACGTTCCTTATATTGCGGTATGAGGCTTCGCAGTAGGTTGCAAACATTCATCACCCATGACTGTCCCCAATTGAGCTCAGAAGCTCAATGTCTATCATGACCTCTCTTTTAGAATGTCCAAGAGCAAGCAAACTATTCCTCCAGGAGAGGGCGCCAACAGACTACTAAAGAGATCATCATTACTCAAAGAAAACCCCAAAAACCAATGCATGATAGGAATAAACAGGTAACTTTCTTTGGAGTGGAAGCGGAGAGATCGCACCAGATGCCAATTCTAGATGTTATCACACCTGTGGTCACTGCAGCAGCAGGTGAATCCACTTTGTCCAAAAGGGATCTATTCCATTCAATTGCAAATGATCTAGATAAGACAGAGAACTGCAGCACGGGGACATAGCCGAGTTGGTCAGGTTGAGTGGTGATGAGTTTGCTATTTGGATGAATAAAGAAAGTCAAAAGTGTGAAAGATAAAAAACAAAAGGAGGAAGTGTGAAAAGTGAATGGGCCAAATTGAGGTGCATATGAAGACGTATGCTTTCTTCCAATTCATTAAATCGGGCTAATATGAATCAGGTGAATTGAGTTCTGCTTTTGGAAACTGGGTTAAGAAGGGGTGCACCGTTCCTGGAGGTACTGCAATACCAGGTCAATGCGTGGAGTGGACAGAGCAAGCTCTTTTTCCATCTCCCTGTTCTAAAAATCCATTTAATATATGGTCCCCAGATAGGGGACGTATCAGATATTAAACTGATAAGAACAGATACTACACTTGATCTTAGCCAAAAGGCCGAGAAGCGATAACCAGAATTGGTTTGGGCCTCGAGTGGCACCCTGGCCTATGCCGGACACATCTTAGGGAGAGAGAGCGAGAGGGAGACAAACCCACGCCTACACAAGACATTTTGTCACCCAAGCCAACCCTTGAAAAGGCTGCTTTGCAGAGCCAAAACAAGAAGAATGGTGCGTTTTGCAGCCGCCGCCCACTGCAATGAATCTGAATAACTCCTCCTTTAGGGCGCAAGCAACTCCCCTCCCCCTTGCAGTCTTTCCAATTCACGATACAAAAAGACGGACAGGACAGGTTGCCTGACTTTCCGTCACTGCCACCCTTTGCCATCCTTACCCGTAGAAAGCCCTTTCATCATCCCCAAACCCTAATCTTTTCCCTTTCCTTCCCAGCCCCCAAACCCTGCCCTCTGTACCTTTCTCACCACCCGCTTCCCTTCTCCTGTCATCCCCCTACCACCCGGGAAAAAAAGAGATTGCCCCCTCCTTCCACTAGCCCACCCTCCCACCCAAAGAACAACTTCTTCTGCGCAGCTTGTTTTCTAGGCAGCAGCGCTATTGTGATGTCATCGGGGGGCATTGTGACAAGCCGCCAGTGTTCCGTCTCTTCATGTTGTGCACAGTTCAAACGGAAAATACATCAACAGGCAGACTACAGAAAAGCTTACTATCAAAGGTTAGAGGGGGGCTTTCTCAGAGGGCTTTTTACAGTTTTTCTATTCCCAATTAGCCGTTTAAGTGTACTTATTGAAAGTAGTAATTCTTTCATAGGCCGCCCTTTCTTAGTATTTGACGTTCCTTATATTGCGGTATGAGGCTTCGCAGTAGGTTGCAAACATTCATCACCCATGACTGTCCCCAATTGAGCTCAGAAGCTCAATGTCTATCATGACCTCTCTTTTAGAATGTCCAAGAGCAAGCAAACTATTCCTCCAGGAGAGGGCGCCAACAGACTACTAAAGAGATCATCATTACTCAAAGAAAACCCCAAAAACCAATGCATGATAGGAATAAACAGGTAACTTTCTTTGGAGTGGAAGCGGAGAGATCGCACCAGATGCCAATTCTAGATGTTATCACACCTGTGGTCACTGCAGCAGCAGGTGAATCCACTTTGTCCAAAAGGGATCTATTCCATTCAATTGCAAATGATCTAGATAAGACAGAGAACTGCAGCACGGGGACATAGCCGAGTTGGTCAGGTTGAGTGGTGATGAGTTTGCTATTTGGATGAATAAAGAAAGTCAAAAGTGTGAAAGATAAAAAACAAAAGGAGGAAGTGTGAAAAGTGAATGGGCCAAATTGAGGTGCATATGAAGACGTATGCTTTCTTCCAATTCATTAAATCGGGCTAATATGAATCAGGTGAATTGAGTTCTGCTTTTGGAAACTGGGTTAAGAAGGGGTGCACCGTTCCTGGAGGTACTGCAATACCAGGTCAATGCGTGGAGTGGACAGAGCAAGCTCTTTTTCCATCTCCCTGTTCTAAAAATCCATTTAATATATGGTCCCCAGATAGGGGACGTATCAGATATTAAACTGATAAGAACAGATACTACACTTGATCTTAGCCAAAAGGCCGAGAAGCGATAACCAGAATTGGTTTGGGCCTCGAGTGGCACCCTGGCCTATGCCGGACACATCTTAGGGAGAGAGAGCGAGAGGGAGACAAACCCACGCCTACACAAGACATTTTGTCACCCAAGCCAACCCTTGAAAAGGCTGCTTTGCAGAGCCAAAACAAGAAGAATGGTGCGTTTTGCAGCCGCCGCCCACTGCAATGAATCTGAATAACTCCTCCTTTAGGGCGCAAGCAACTCCCCTCCCCCTTGCAGTCTTTCCAATTCACGATACAAAAAGACGGACAGGACAGGTTGCCTGACTTTCCGTCACTGCCACCCTTTGCCATCCTTACCCGTAGAAAGCCCTTTCATCATCCCCAAACCCTAATCTTTTCCCTTTCCTTCCCAGCCCCCAAACCCTGCCCTCTGTACCTTTCTCACCACCCGCTTCCCTTCTCCTGTCATCCCCCTACCACCCGGGAAAAAAAGAGATTGCCCCCTCCTTCCACTAGCCCACCCTCCCACCCAAAGAACAACTTCTTCTGCGCAGCTTGTTTTCTAGGCAGCAGCGCTATTGTGATGTCATCGGGGGGCATTGTGACAAGCCGCCAGTGTTCCGTCTCTTCATGTTGTGCACAGTTCAAACGGAAAATACATCAACAGGCAGACTACAGAAAAGCTTACTATCAAAGGTTAGAGGGGGGCTTTCTCAGAGGGCTTTTTACAGTTTTTCTATTCCCAATTAGCCGTTTAAGTGTACTTATTGAAAGTAGTAATTCTTTCATAGGCCGCCCTTTCTTAGTATTTGACGTTCCTTATATTGCGGTATGAGGCTTCGCAGTAGGTTGCAAACATTCATCACCCATGACTGTCCCCAATTGAGCTCAGAAGCTCAATGTCTATCATGACCTCTCTTTTAGAATGTCCAAGAGCAAGCAAACTATTCCTCCAGGAGAGGGCGCCAACAGACTACTAAAGAGATCATCATTACTCAAAGAAAACCCCAAAAACCAATGCATGATAGGAATAAACAGGTAACTTTCTTTGGAGTGGAAGCGGAGAGATCGCACCAGATGCCAATTCTAGATGTTATCACACCTGTGGTCACTGCAGCAGCAGGTGAATCCACTTTGTCCAAAAGGGATCTATTCCATTCAATTGCAAATGATCTAGATAAGACAGAGAACTGCAGCACGGGGACATAGCCGAGTTGGTCAGGTTGAGTGGTGATGAGTTTGCTATTTGGATGAATAAAGAAAGTCAAAAGTGTGAAAGATAAAAAACAAAAGGAGGAAGTGTGAAAAGTGAATGGGCCAAATTGAGGTGCATATGAAGACGTATGCTTTCTTCCAATTCATTAAATCGGGCTAATATGAATCAGGTGAATTGAGTTCTGCTTTTGGAAACTGGGTTAAGAAGGGGTGCACCGTTCCTGGAGGTACTGCAATACCAGGTCAATGCGTGGAGTGGACAGAGCAAGCTCTTTTTCCATCTCCCTGTTCTAAAAATCCATTTAATATATGGTCCCCAGATAGGGGACGTATCAGATATTAAACTGATAAGAACAGATACTACACTTGATCTTAGCCAAAAGGCCGAGAAGCGATAACCAGAATTGGTTTGGGCCTCGAGTGGCACCCTGGCCTATGCCGGACACATCTTAGGGAGAGAGAGCGAGAGGGAGACAAACCCACGCCTACACAAGACATTTTGTCACCCAAGCCAACCCTTGAAAAGGCTGCTTTGCAGAGCCAAAACAAGAAGAATGGTGCGTTTTGCAGCCGCCGCCCACTGCAATGAATCTGAATAACTCCTCCTTTAGGGCGCAAGCAACTCCCCTCCCCCTTGCAGTCTTTCCAATTCACGATACAAAAAGACGGACAGGACAGGTTGCCTGACTTTCCGTCACTGCCACCCTTTGCCATCCTTACCCGTAGAAAGCCCTTTCATCATCCCCAAACCCTAATCTTTTCCCTTTCCTTCCCAGCCCCCAAACCCTGCCCTCTGTACCTTTCTCACCACCCGCTTCCCTTCTCCTGTCATCCCCCTACCACCCGGGAAAAAAAGAGATTGCCCCCTCCTTCCACTAGCCCACCCTCCCACCCAAAGAACAACTTCTTCTGCGCAGCTTGTTTTCTAGGCAGCAGCGCTATTGTGATGTCATCGGGGGGCATTGTGACAAGCCGCCAGTGTTCCGTCTCTTCATGTTGTGCACAGTTCAAACGGAAAATACATCAACAGGCAGACTACAGAAAAGCTTACTATCAAAGGTTAGAGGGGGGCTTTCTCAGAGGGCTTTTTACAGTTTTTCTATTCCCAATTAGCCGTTTAAGTGTACTTATTGAAAGTAGTAATTCTTTCATAGGCCGCCCTTTCTTAGTATTTGACGTTCCTTATATTGCGGTATGAGGCTTCGCAGTAGGTTGCAAACATTCATCACCCATGACTGTCCCCAATTGAGCTCAGAAGCTCAATGTCTATCATGACCTCTCTTTTAGAATGTCCAAGAGCAAGCAAACTATTCCTCCAGGAGAGGGCGCCAACAGACTACTAAAGAGATCATCATTACTCAAAGAAAACCCCAAAAACCAATGCATGATAGGAATAAACAGGTAACTTTCTTTGGAGTGGAAGCGGAGAGATCGCACCAGATGCCAATTCTAGATGTTATCACACCTGTGGTCACTGCAGCAGCAGGTGAATCCACTTTGTCCAAAAGGGATCTATTCCATTCAATTGCAAATGATCTAGATAAGACAGAGAACTGCAGCACGGGGACATAGCCGAGTTGGTCAGGTTGAGTGGTGATGAGTTTGCTATTTGGATGAATAAAGAAAGTCAAAAGTGTGAAAGATAAAAAACAAAAGGAGGAAGTGTGAAAAGTGAATGGGCCAAATTGAGGTGCATATGAAGACGTATGCTTTCTTCCAATTCATTAAATCGGGCTAATATGAATCAGGTGAATTGAGTTCTGCTTTTGGAAACTGGGTTAAGAAGGGGTGCACCGTTCCTGGAGGTACTGCAATACCAGGTCAATGCGTGGAGTGGACAGAGCAAGCTCTTTTTCCATCTCCCTGTTCTAAAAATCCATTTAATATATGGTCCCCAGATAGGGGACGTATCAGATATTAAACTGATAAGAACAGATACTACACTTGATCTTAGCCAAAAGGCCGAGAAGCGATAACCAGAATTGGTTTGGGCCTCGAGTGGCACCCTGGCCTATGCCGGACACATCTTAGGGAGAGAGAGCGAGAGGGAGACAAACCCACGCCTACACAAGACATTTTGTCACCCAAGCCAACCCTTGAAAAGGCTGCTTTGCAGAGCCAAAACAAGAAGAATGGTGCGTTTTGCAGCCGCCGCCCACTGCAATGAATCTGAATAACTCCTCCTTTAGGGCGCAAGCAACTCCCCTCCCCCTTGCAGTCTTTCCAATTCACGATACAAAAAGACGGACAGGACAGGTTGCCTGACTTTCCGTCACTGCCACCCTTTGCCATCCTTACCCGTAGAAAGCCCTTTCATCATCCCCAAACCCTAATCTTTTCCCTTTCCTTCCCAGCCCCCAAACCCTGCCCTCTGTACCTTTCTCACCACCCGCTTCCCTTCTCCTGTCATCCCCCTACCACCCGGGAAAAAAAGAGATTGCCCCCTCCTTCCACTAGCCCACCCTCGCCACCCAAAGAACAACTTCTTCTGCGCAGCTTGTTTTCTAGGCAGCAGCGCTATTGTGATGTCATCGGGGGGCATTGTGACAAGCCGCCAGTGTTCCGTCTCTTCATGTTGTGCACAGTTCAAACGGAAAATACATCAACAGGCAGACTACAGAAAAGCTTACTATCAAAGGTTAGAGGGGGGCTTTCTCAGAGGGCTTTTTACAGTTTTTCTATTCCCAATTAGCCGTTTAAGTGTACTTATTGAAAGTAGTAATTCTTTCATAGGCCGCCCTTTCTTAGTATTTGACGTTCCTTATATTGCGGTATGAGGCTTCGCAGTAGGTTGCAAACATTCATCACCCATGACTGTCCCCAATTGAGCTCAGAAGCTCAATGTCTATCATGACCTCTCTTTTAGAATGTCCAAGAGCAAGCAAACTATTCCTCCAGGAGAGGGCGCCAACAGACTACTAAAGAGATCATCATTACTCAAAGAAAACCCCAAAAACCAATGCATGATAGGAATAAACAGGTAACTTTCTTTGGAGTGGAAGCGGAGAGATCGCACCAGATGCCAATTCTAGATGTTATCACACCTGTGGTCACTGCAGCAGCAGGTGAATCCACTTTGTCCAAAAGGGATCTATTCCATTCAATTGCAAATGATCTAGATAAGACAGAGAACTGCAGCACGGGGACATAGCCGAGTTGGTCAGGTTGAGTGGTGATGAGTTTGCTATTTGGATGAATAAAGAAAGTCAAAAGTGTGAAAGATAAAAAACAAAAGGAGGAAGTGTGAAAAGTGAATGGGCCAAATTGAGGTGCATATGAAGACGTATGCTTTCTTCCAATTCATTAAATCGGGCTAATATGAATCAGGTGAATTGAGTTCTGCTTTTGGAAACTGGGTTAAGAAGGGGTGCACCGTTCCTGGAGGTACTGCAATACCAGGTCAATGCGTGGAGTGGACAGAGCAAGCTCTTTTTCCATCTCCCTGTTCTAAAAATCCATTTAATATATGGTCCCCAGATAGGGGACGTATCAGATATTAAACTGATAAGAACAGATACTACACTTGATCTTAGCCAAAAGGCCGAGAAGCGATAACCAGAATTGGTTTGGGCCTCGAGTGGCACCCTGGCCTATGCCGGACACATCTTAGGGAGAGAGAGCGAGAGGGAGACAAACCCACGCCTACACAAGACATTTTGTCACCCAAGCCAACCCTTGAAAAGGCTGCTTTGCAGAGCCAAAACAAGAAGAATGGTGCGTTTTGCAGCCGCCGCCCACTGCAATGAATCTGAATAACTCCTCCTTTAGGGCGCAAGCAACTCCCCTCCCCCTTGCAGTCTTTCCAATTCACGATACAAAAAGACGGACAGGACAGGTTGCCTGACTTTCCGTCACTGCCACCCTTTGCCATCCTTACCCGTAGAAAGCCCTTTCATCATCCCCAAACCCTAATCTTTTCCCTTTCCTTCCCAGCCCCCAAACCCTGCCCTCTGTACCTTTCTCACCACCCGCTTCCCTTCTCCTGTCATCCCCCTACCACCCGGGAAAAAAAGAGATTGCCCCCTCCTTCCACTAGCCCACCCTCCCACCCAAAGAACAACTTCTTCTGCGCAGCTTGTTTTCTAGGCAGCAGCGCTATTGTGATGTCATCGGGGGGCATTGTGACAAGCCGCCAGTGTTCCGTCTCTTCATGTTGTGCACAGTTCAAACGGAAAATACATCAACAGGCAGACTACAGAAAAGCTTACTATCAAAGGTTAGAGGGGGGCTTTCTCAGAGGGCTTTTTACAGTTTTTCTATTCCCAATTAGCCGTTTAAGTGTACTTATTGAAAGTAGTAATTCTTTCATAGGCCGCCCTTTCTTAGTATTTGACGTTCCTTATATTGCGGTATGAGGCTTCGCAGTAGGTTGCAAACATTCATCACCCATGACTGTCCCCAATTGAGCTCAGAAGCTCAATGTCTATCATGACCTCTCTTTTAGAATGTCCAAGAGCAAGCAAACTATTCCTCCAGGAGAGGGCGCCAACAGACTACTAAAGAGATCATCATTACTCAAAGAAAACCCCAAAAACCAATGCATGATAGGAATAAACAGGTAACTTTCTTTGGAGTGGAAGCGGAGAGATCGCACCAGATGCCAATTCTAGATGTTATCAGTCACTGCAGCAGCAGGTGAATCCACTTTGTCCAAAAGGGATCTATTCCATTCAATTGCAAATGATCTAGATAAGACAGAGAACTGCAGCACGGGGACATAGCCGAGTTGGTCAGGTTGAGTGGTGATGAGTTTGCTATTTGGATGAATAAAGAAAGTCAAAAGTGTGAAAGATAAAAAACAAAAGGAGGAAGTGTGAAAAGTGAATGGGCCAAATTGAGGTGCATATGAAGACGTATGCTTTCTTCCAATTCATTAAATCGGGCTAATATGAATCAGGTGAATTGAGTTCTGCTTTTGGAAACTGGGTTAAGAAGGGGTGCACCGTTCCTGGAGGTACTGCAATACCAGGTCAATGCGTGGAGTGGACAGAGCAAGCTCTTTTTCCATCTCCCTGTTCTAAAAATCCATTTAATATATGGTCCCCAGATAGGGGACGTATCAGATATTAAACTGATAAGAACAGATACTACACTTGATCTTAGCCAAAAGGCCGAGAAGCGATAACCAGAATTGGTTTGGGCCTCGAGTGGCACCCTGGCCTATGCCGGACACATCTTAGGGAGAGAGAGCGAGAGGGAGACAAACCCACGCCTACACAAGACATTTTGTCACCCAAGCCAACCCTTGAAAAGGCTGCTTTGCAGAGCCAAAACAAGAAGAATGGTGCGTTTTGCAGCCGCCGCCCACTGCAATGAATCTGAATAACTCCTCCTTTAGGGCGCAAGCAACTCCCCTCCCCCTTGCAGTCTTTCCAATTCACGATACAAAAAGACGGACAGGACAGGTTGCCTGACTTTCCGTCACTGCCACCCTTTGCCATCCTTACCCGTAGAAAGCCCTTTCATCATCCCCAAACCCTAATCTTTTCCCTTTCCTTCCCAGCCCCCAAACCCTGCCCTCTGTACCTTTCTCACCACCCGCTTCCCTTCTCCTGTCATCCCCCTACCACCCGGGAAAAAAAGAGATTGCCCCCTCCTTCCACTAGCCCACCCTCCCACCCAAAGAACAACTTCTTCTGCGCAGCTTGTTTTCTAGGCAGCAGCGCTATTGTGATGTCATCGGGGGGCATTGTGACAAGCCGCCAGTGTTCCGTCTCTTCATGTTGTGCACAGTTCAAACGGAAAATACATCAACAGGCAGACTACAGAAAAGCTTACTATCAAAGGTTAGAGGGGGGCTTTCTCAGAGGGCTTTTTACAGTTTTTCTATTCCCAATTAGCCGTTTAAGTGTACTTATTGAAAGTAGTAATTCTTTCATAGGCCGCCCTTTCTTAGTATTTGACGTTCCTTATATTGCGGTATGAGGCTTCGCAGTAGGTTGCAAACATTCATCACCCATGACTGTCCCCAATTGAGCTCAGAAGCTCAATGTCTATCATGACCTCTCTTTTAGAATGTCCAAGAGCAAGCAAACTATTCCTCCAGGAGAGGGCGCCAACAGACTACTAAAGAGATCATCATTACTCAAAGAAAACCCCAAAAACCAATGCATGATAGGAATAAACAGGTAACTTTCTTTGGAGTGGAAGCGGAGAGATCGCACCAGATGCCAATTCTAGATGTTATCACACCTGTGGTCACTGCAGCAGCAGGTGAATCCACTTTGTCCAAAAGGGATCTATTCCATTCAATTGCAAATGATCTAGATAAGACAGAGAACTGCAGCACGGGGACATAGCCGAGTTGGTCAGGTTGAGTGGTGATGAGTTTGCTATTTGGATGAATAAAGAAAGTCAAAAGTGTGAAAGATAAAAAACAAAAGGAGGAAGTGTGAAAAGTGAATGGGCCAAATTGAGGTGCATATGAAGACGTATGCTTTCTTCCAATTCATTAAATCGGGCTAATATGAATCAGGTGAATTGAGTTCTGCTTTTGGAAACTGGGTTAAGAAGGGGTGCACCGTTCCTGGAGGTACTGCAATACCAGGTCAATGCGTGGAGTGGACAGAGCAAGCTCTTTTTCCATCTCCCTGTTCTAAAAATCCATTTAATATATGGTCCCCAGATAGGGGACGTATCAGATATTAAACTGATAAGAACAGATACTACACTTGATCTTAGCCAAAAGGCCGAGAAGCGATAACCAGAATTGGTTTGGGCCTCGAGTGGCACCCTGGCCTATGCCGGACACATCTTAGGGAGAGAGAGCGAGAGGGAGACAAACCCACGCCTACACAAGACATTTTGTCACCCAAGCCAACCCTTGAAAAGGCTGCTTTGCAGAGCCAAAACAAGAAGAATGGTGCGTTTTGCAGCCGCCGCCCACTGCAATGAATCTGAATAACTCCTCCTTTAGGGCGCAAGCAACTCCCCTCCCCCTTGCAGTCTTTCCAATTCACGATACAAAAAGACGGACAGGACAGGTTGCCTGACTTTCCGTCACTGCCACCCTTTGCCATCCTTACCCGTAGAAAGCCCTTTCATCATCCCCAAACCCTAATCTTTTCCCTTTCCTTCCCAGCCCCCAAACCCTGCCCTCTGTACCTTTCTCACCACCCGCTTCCCTTCTCCTGTCATCCCCCTACCACCCGGGAAAAAAAGAGATTGCCCCCTCCTTCCACTAGCCCACCCTCCCACCCAAAGAACAACTTCTTCTGCGCAGCTTGTTTTCTAGGCAGCAGCGCTATTGTGATGTCATCGGGGGGCATTGTGACAAGCCGCCAGTGTTCCGTCTCTTCATGTTGTGCACAGTTCAAACGGAAAATACATCAACAGGCAGACTACAGAAAAGCTTACTATCAAAGGTTAGAGGGGGGCTTTCTCAGAGGGCTTTTTACAGTTTTTCTATTCCCAATTAGCCGTTTAAGTGTACTTATTGAAAGTAGTAATTCTTTCATAGGCCGCCCTTTCTTAGTATTTGACGTTCCTTATATTGCGGTATGAGGCTTCGCAGTAGGTTGCAAACATTCATCACCCATGACTGTCCCCAATTGAGCTCAGAAGCTCAATGTCTATCATGACCTCTCTTTTAGAATGTCCAAGAGCAAGCAAACTATTCCTCCAGGAGAGGGCGCCAACAGACTACTAAAGAGATCATCATTACTCAAAGAAAACCCCAAAAACCAATGCATGATAGGAATAAACAGGTAACTTTCTTTGGAGTGGAAGCGGAGAGATCGCACCAGATGCCAATTCTAGATGTTATCACACCTGTGGTCACTGCAGCAGCAGGTGAATCCACTTTGTCCAAAAGGGATCTATTCCATTCAATTGCAAATGATCTAGATAAGACAGAGAACTGCAGCACGGGGACATAGCCGAGTTGGTCAGGTTGAGTGGTGATGAGTTTGCTATTTGGATGAATAAAGAAAGTCAAAAGTGTGAAAGATAAAAAACAAAAGGAGGAAGTGTGAAAAGTGAATGGGCCAAATTGAGGTGCATATGAAGACGTATGCTTTCTTCCAATTCATTAAATCGGGCTAATATGAATCAGGTGAATTGAGTTCTGCTTTTGGAAACTGGGTTAAGAAGGGGTGCACCGTTCCTGGAGGTACTGCAATACCAGGTCAATGCGTGGAGTGGACAGAGCAAGCTCTTTTTCCATCTCCCTGTTCTAAAAATCCATTTAATATATGGTCCCCAGATAGGGGACGTATCAGATATTAAACTGATAAGAACAGATACTACACTTGATCTTAGCCAAAAGGCCGAGAAGCGATAACCAGAATTGGTTTGGGCCTCGAGTGGCACCCTGGCCTATGCCGGACACATCTTAGGGAGAGAGAGCGAGAGGGAGACAAACCCACGCCTACACAAGACATTTTGTCACCCAAGCCAACCCTTGAAAAGGCTGCTTTGCAGAGCCAAAACAAGAAGAATGGTGCGTTTTGCAGCCGCCGCCCACTGCAATGAATCTGAATAACTCCTCCTTTAGGGCGCAAGCAACTCCCCTCCCCCTTGCAGTCTTTCCAATTCACGATACAAAAAGACGGACAGGACAGGTTGCCTGACTTTCCGTCACTGCCACCCTTTGCCATCCTTACCCGTAGAAAGCCCTTTCATCATCCCCAAACCCTAATCTTTTCCCTTTCCTTCCCAGCCCCCAAACCCTGCCCTCTGTACCTTTCTCACCACCCGCTTCCCTTCTCCTGTCATCCCCCTACCACCCGGGAAAAAAAGAGATTGCCCCCTCCTTCCACTAGCCCACCCTCCCACCCAAAGAACAACTTCTTCTGCGCAGCTTGTTTTCTAGGCAGCAGCGCTATTGTGATGTCATCGGGGGGCATTGTGACAAGCCGCCAGTGTTCCGTCTCTTCATGTTGTGCACAGTTCAAACGGAAAATACATCAACAGGCAGACTACAGAAAAGCTTACTATCAAAGGTTAGAGGGGGGCTTTCTCAGAGGGCTTTTTACAGTTTTTCTATTCCCAATTAGCCGTTTAAGTGTACTTATTGAAAGTAGTAATTCTTTCATAGGCCGCCCTTTCTTAGTATTTGACGTTCCTTATATTGCGGTATGAGGCTTCGCAGTAGGTTGCAAACATTCATCACCCATGACTGTCCCCAATTGAGCTCAGAAGCTCAATGTCTATCATGACCTCTCTTTTAGAATGTCCAAGAGCAAGCAAACTATTCCTCCAGGAGAGGGCGCCAACAGACTACTAAAGAGATCATCATTACTCAAAGAAAACCCCAAAAACCAATGCATGATAGGAATAAACAGGTAACTTTCTTTGGAGTGGAAGCGGAGAGATCGCACCAGATGCCAATTCTAGATGTTATCACACCTGTGGTCACTGCAGCAGCAGGTGAATCCACTTTGTCCAAAAGGGATCTATTCCATTCAATTGCAAATTATCTAGATAAGACAGAGAACTGCAGCACGGGGACATAGCCGAGTTGGTCAGGTTGAGTGGTGATGAGTTTGCTATTTGGATGAATAAAGAAAGTCAAAAGTGTGAAAGATAAAAAACAAAAGGAGGAAGTGTGAAAAGTGAATGGGCCAAATTGAGGTGCATATGAAGACGTATGCTTTCTTCCAATTCATTAAATCGGGCTAATATGAATCAGGTGAATTGAGTTCTGCTTTTGGAAACTGGGTTAAGAAGGGGTGCACCGTTCCTGGAGGTACTGCAATACCAGGTCAATGCGTGGAGTGGACAGAGCAAGCTCTTTTTCCATCTCCCTGTTCTAAAAATCCATTTAATATATGGTCCCCAGATAGGGGACGTATCAGATATTAAACTGATAAGAACAGATACTACACTTGATCTTAGCCAAAATGCCGAGAAGCGATAACCAGAATTGGTTTGGGCCTCGAGTGGCACCCTGGCCTATGCCGGACACATCTTAGGGAGAGAGAGCGAGAGGGAGACAAACCCACGCCTACACAAGACATTTTGTCACCCAAGCCAACCCTTGAAAAGGCTGCTTTGCAGAGCCAAAACAAGAAGAATGGTGCGTTTTGCAGCCGCCGCCCACTGCAATGAATCTGAATAACTCCTCCTTTAGGGCGCAAGCAACTCCCCTCCCCCTTGCAGTCTTTCCAATTCACGATACAAAAAGACGGACAGGACAGGTTGCCTGACTTTCCGTCACTGCCACCCTTTGCCATCCTTACCCGTAGAAAGCCCTTTCATCATCCCCAAACCCTAATCTTTTCCCTTTCCTTCCCAGCCCCCAAACCCTGCCCTCTGTACCTTTCTCACCACCCGCTTCCCTTCTCCTGTCATCCCCCTACCACCCGGGAAAAAAAGAGATTGCCCCCTCCTTCCACTAGCCCACCCTCCCACCCAAAGAACAACTTCTTCTGCGCAGCTTGTTTTCTAGGCAGCAGCGCTATTGTGATGTCATCGGGGGGCATTGTGACAAGCCGCCAGTGTTCCGTCTCTTCATGTTGTGCACAGTTCAAACGGAAAATACATCAACAGGCAGACTACAGAAAAGCTTACTATCAAAGGTTAGAGGGGGGCTTTCTCAGAGGGCTTTTTACAGTTTTTCTATTCCCAATTAGCCGTTTAAGTGTACTTATTGAAAGTAGTAATTCTTTCATAGGCCGCCCTTTCTTAGTATTTGACGTTCCTTATATTGCGGTATGAGGCTTCGCAGTAGGTTGCAAACATTCATCACCCATGACTGTCCCCAATTGAGCTCAGAAGCTCAATGTCTATCATGACCTCTCTTTTAGAATGTCCAAGAGCAAGCAAACTATTCCTCCAGGAGAGGGCGCCAACAGACTACTAAAGAGATCATCATTACTCAAAGAAAACCCCAAAAACCAATGCATGATAGGAATAAACAGGTAACTTTCTTTGGAGTGGAAGCGGAGAGATCGCACCAGATGCCAATTCTAGATGTTATCACACCTGTGGTCACTGCAGCAGCAGGTGAATCCACTTTGTCCAAAAGGGATCTATTCCATTCAATTGCAAATGATCTAGATAAGACAGAGAACTGCAGCACGGGGACATAGCCGAGTTGGTCAGGTTGAGTGGTGATGAGTTTGCTATTTGGATGAATAAAGAAAGTCAAAAGTGTGAAAGATAAAAAACAAAAGGAGGAAGTGTGAAAAGTGAATGGGCCAAATTGAGGTGCATATGAAGACGTATGCTTTCTTCCAATTCATTAAATCGGGCTAATATGAATCAGGTGAATTGAGTTCTGCTTTTGGAAACTGGGTTAAGAAGGGGTGCACCGTTCCTGGAGGTACTGCAATACCAGGTCAATGCGTGGAGTGGACAGAGCAAGCTCTTTTTCCATCTCCCTGTTCTAAAAATCCATTTAATATATGGTCCCCAGATAGGGGACGTATCAGATATTAAACTGATAAGAACAGATACTACACTTGATCTTAGCCAAAAGGCCGAGAAGCGATAACCAGAATTGGTTTGGGCCTCGAGTGGCACCCTGGCCTATGCCGGACACATCTTAGGGAGAGAGAGCGAGAGGGAGACAAACCCACGCCTACACAAGACATTTTGTCACCCAAGCCAACCCTTGAAAAGGCTGCTTTGCAGAGCCAAAACAAGAAGAATGGTGCGTTTTGCAGCCGCCACCCACTGCAATGAATCTGAATAACTCCTCCTTTAGGGCGCAAGCAACTCCCCTCCCCCTTGCAGTCTTTCCAATTCACGATACAAAAAGACGGACAGGACAGGTTGCCTGACTTTCCGTCACTGCCACCCTTTGCCATCCTTACCCGTAGAAAGCCCTTTCATCATCCCCAAACCCTAATCTTTTCCCTTTCCTTCCCAGCCCCCAAACCCTGCCCTCTGTACCTTTCTCACCACCCGCTTCCCTTCTCCTGTCATCCCCCTACCACCCGGGAAAAAAAGAGATTGCCCCCTCCTTCCACTAGCCCACCCTCCCACCCAAAGAACAACTTCTTCTGCGCAGCTTGTTTTCTAGGCAGCAGCGCTATTGTGATGTCATCGGGGGGCATTGTGACAAGCCGCCAGTGTTCCGTCTCTTCATGTTGTGCACAGTTCAAACGGAAAATACATCAACAGGCAGACTACAGAAAAGCTTACTATCAAAGGTTAGAGGGGGGCTTTCTCAGAGGGCTTTTTACAGTTTTTCTATTCCCAATTAGCCGTTTAAGTGTACTTATTGAAAGTAGTAATTCTTTCATAGGCCGCCCTTTCTTAGTATTTGACGTTCCTTATATTGCGGTATGAGGCTTCGCAGTAGGTTGCAAACATTCATCACCCATGACTGTCCCCAATTGAGCTCAGAAGCTCAATGTCTATCATGACCTCTCTTTTAGAATGTCCAAGAGCAAGCAAACTATTCCTCCAGGAGAGGGCGCCAACAGACTACTAAAGAGATCATCATTACTCAAAGAAAACCCCAAAAACCAATGCATGATAGGAATAAACAGGTAACTTTCTTTGGAGTGGAAGCGGAGAGATCGCACCAGATGCCAATTCTAGATGTTATCACACCTGTGGTCACTGCAGCAGCAGGTGAATCCACTTTGTCCAAAAGGGATCTATTCCATTCAATTGCAAATGATCTAGATAAGACAGAGAACTGCAGCACGGGGACATAGCCGAGTTGGTCAGGTTGAGTGGTGATGAGTTTGCTATTTGGATGAATAAAGAAAGTCAAAAGTGTGAAAGATAAAAAACAAAAGGAGGAAGTGTGAAAAGTGAATGGGCCAAATTGAGGTGCATATGAAGACGTATGCTTTCTTCCAATTCATTAAATCGGGCTAATATGAATCAGGTGAATTGAGTTCTGCTTTTGGAAACTGGGTTAAGAAGGGGTGCACCGTTCCTGGAGGTACTGCAATACCAGGTCAATGCGTGGAGTGGACAGAGCAAGCTCTTTTTCCATCTCCCTGTTCTAAAAATCCATTTAATATATGGTCCCCAGATAGGGGACGTATCAGATATTAAACTGATAAGAACAGATACTACACTTGATCTTAGCCAAAAGGCCGAGAAGCGATAACCAGAATTGGTTTGGGCCTCGAGTGGCACCCTGGCCTATGCCGGACACATCTTAGGGAGAGAGAGCGAGAGGGAGACAAACCCACGCCTACACAAGACATTTTGTCACCCAAGCCAACCCTTGAAAAGGCTGCTTTGCAGAGCCAAAACAAGAAGAATGGTGCGTTTTGCAGCCGCCGCCCACTGCAATGAATCTGAATAACTCCTCCTTTAGGGCGCAAGCAACTCCCCTCCCCCTTGCAGTCTTTCCAATTCACGATACAAAAAGACGGACAGGACAGGTTGCCTGACTTTCCGTCACTGCCACCCTTTGCCATCCTTACCCGTAGAAAGCCCTTTCATCATCCCCAAACCCTAATCTTTTCCCTTTCCTTCCCAGCCCCCAAACCCTGCCCTCTGTACCTTTCTCACCACCCGCTTCCCTTCTCCTGTCATCCCCCTACCACCCGGGAAAAAAAGAGATTGCCCCCTCCTTCCACTAGCCCACCCTCCCACCCAAAGAACAACTTCTTCTGCGCAGCTTGTTTTCTAGGCAGCAGCGCTATTGTGATGTCATCGGGGGGCATTGTGACAAGCCGCCAGTGTTCCGTCTCTTCATGTTGTGCACAGTTCAAACGGAAAATACATCAACAGGCAGACTACAGAAAAGCTTACTATCAAAGGTTAGAGGGGGGCTTTCTCAGAGGGCTTTTTACAGTTTTTCTATTCCCAATTAGCCGTTTAAGTGTACTTATTGAAAGTAGTAATTCTTTCATAGGCCGCCCTTTCTTAGTATTTGACGTTCCTTATATTGCGGTATGAGGCTTCGCAGTAGGTTGCAAACATTCATCACCCATGACTGTCCCCAATTGAGCTCAGAAGCTCAATGTCTATCATGACCTCTCTTTTAGAATGTCCAAGAGCAAGCAAACTATTCCTCCAGGAGAGGGCGCCAACAGACTACTAAAGAGATCATCATTACTCAAAGAAAACCCCAAAAACCAATGCATGATAGGAATAAACAGGTAACTTTCTTTGGAGTGGAAGCGGAGAGATCGCACCAGATGCCAATTCTAGATGTTATCACACCTGTGGTCACTGCAGCAGCAGGTGAATCCACTTTGTCCAAAAGGGATCTATTCCATTCAATTGCAAATGATCTAGATAAGACAGAGAACTGCAGCACGGGGACATAGCCGAGTTGGTCAGGTTGAGTGGTGATGAGTTTGCTATTTGGATGAATAAAGAAAGTCAAAAGTGTGAAAGATAAAAAACAAAAGGAGGAAGTGTGAAAAGTGAATGGGCCAAATTGAGGTGCATATGAAGACGTATGCTTTCTTCCAATTCATTAAATCGGGCTAATATGAATCAGGTGAATTGAGTTCTGCTTTTGGAAACTGGGTTAAGAAGGGGTGCACCGTTCCTGGAGGTACTGCAATACCAGGTCAATGCGTGGAGTGGACAGAGCAAGCTCTTTTTCCATCTCCCTGTTCTAAAAATCCATTTAATATATGGTCCCCAGATAGGGGACGTATCAGATATTAAACTGATAAGAACAGATTTTTGATTTAATGAAGCTTTCCAAAGCACCGCAAAAAATGCATGACCGAAGTCACACCAAAAACAGTGCAAAGGCTAGGATTCGTGTGGACCCCTCCGTGAGGAGAGGGTCCCCAAAAATCAACCCCGTCCCTCCGAGCCAGAAGGCCACAGCAAGGGTCAGGGATCTTCGGTGCTCCCCCAAGCCGAAGCCTGGTTGAGCCTTGTCGTTGCTCCCAGCGTCCACCCAGGCATCTTACCCAAGTGGAGTAGAGAGCTACTAGTTGTTGGTTTCGCAGCCGAAACTGCCCGGACCGTCAACCGGTGTTGGTTTCTCAGCCCAAGGCTAACCGGACCTCCAACCGGGTGTTGGTTTCTCAGCCGAAGCTGACCCGGACCTCCAACCGGGTGTTGGTTTCTCAGCCGAAGCTGACCCAGACCTCCAACCGGGTGTTGGTTTCTCAGCCGAAGCTGACCCGGACCTCCAACCGGGTGTTGGTTTCTCAGCCCAAAGCTGAACGGACCTCCGACCATGATTATAAAAATTTTCCTTCCTAGCCAGAAGGCCGGGATAGAGCAATATGCTCAGAAAGTATGAAAGGGCAAGGTACGGTGTGCTACAGAGCCCAAGGCTCGCCGGGGTCCCAAGCCAGCAAGCTCAGACTCACTCCAGGGTCGTCAGTCCTGGGGCACATTGCACCATAGCCCCCACACTTACTCAGTCTAATAGCCTCGATCCTGGTAGGGCCATGTTTTCCTCTAGATGAATATACTATACATTAAGAGTACTAGCAAGCACAACCTTCCAGTGTGCATTGCAGAACAGATACTACACTTGATCTTAGCCAAAAGGCCGAGAAGCGATAACCAGAATTGGTTTGGGCCTCGAGTGGCACCCTGGCCTATGCCGGACACATCTTAGGGAGAGAGAGCGAGAGGGAGACAAACCCACGCCTACACAAGACATTTTGTCACCCAAGCCAACCCTTGAAAAGGCTGCTTTGCAGAGCCAAAACAAGAAGAATGGTGCGTTTTGCAGCCGCCGCCCACTGCAATGAATCTGAATAACTCCTCCTTTAGGGCGCAAGCAACTCCCCTCCCCCTTGCAGTCTTTCCAATTCACGATACAAAAAGACGGACAGGACAGGTTGCCTGACTTTCCGTCACTGCCACCCTTTGCCATCCTTACCCGTAGAAAGCCCTTTCATCATCCCCAAACCCTAATCTTTTCCCTTTCCTTCCCAGCCCCCAAACCCTGCCCTCTGTACCTTTCTCACCACCCGCTTCCCTTCTCCTGTCATCCCCCTACCACCCGGGAAAAAAAGAGATTGCCCCCTCCTTCCACTAGCCCACCCTCCCACCCAAAGAACAACTTCTTCTGCGCAGCTTGTTTTCTAGGCAGCAGCGCTATTGTGATGTCATCGGGGGGCATTGTGACAAGCCGCCAGTGTTCCGTCTCTTCATGTTGTGCACAGTTCAAACGGAAAATACATCAACAGGCAGACTACAGAAAAGCTTACTATCAAAGGTTAGAGGGGGGCTTTCTCAGAGGGCTTTTTACAGTTTTTCTATTCCCAATTAGCCGTTTAAGTGTACTTATTGAAAGTAGTAATTCTTTCATAGGCCGCCCTTTCTTAGTATTTGACGTTCCTTATATTGCGGTATGAGGCTTCGCAGTAGGTTGCAAACATTCATCACCCATGACTGTCCCCAATTGAGCTCAGAAGCTCAATGTCTATCATGACCTCTCTTTTAGAATGTCCAAGAGCAAGCAAACTATTCCTCCAGGAGAGGGCGCCAACAGACTACTAAAGAGATCATCATTACTCAAAGAAAACCCCAAAAACCAATGCATGATAGGAATAAACAGGTAACTTTCTTTGGAGTGGAAGCGGAGAGATCGCACCAGATGCCAATTCTAGATGTTATCACACCTGTGGTCACTGCAGCAGCAGGTGAATCCACTTTGTCCAAAAGGGATCTATTCCATTCAATTGCAAATGATCTAGATAAGACAGAGAACTGCAGCACGGGGACATAGCCGAGTTGGTCAGGTTGAGTGGTGATGAGTTTGCTATTTGGATGAATAAAGAAAGTCAAAAGTGTGAAAGATAAAAAACAAAAGGAGGAAGTGTGAAAAGTGAATGGGCCAAATTGAGGTGCATATGAAGACGTATGCTTTCTTCCAATTCATTAAATCGGGCTAATATGAATCAGGTGAATTGAGTTCTGCTTTTGGAAACTGGGTTAAGAAGGGGTGCACCGTTCCTGGAGGTACTGCAATACCAGGTCAATGCGTGGAGTGGACAGAGCAAGCTCTTTTTCCATCTCCCTGTTCTAAAAATCCATTTAATATATGGTCCCCAGATAGGGGACGTATCAGATATTAAACTGATAAGAACAGATACTACACTTGATCTTAGCCAAAAGGCCGAGAAGCGATAACCAGAATTGGTTTGGGCCTCGAGTGGCACCCTGGCCTATGCCGGACACATCTTAGGGAGAGAGAGCGAGAGGGAGACAAACCCACGCCTACACAAGACATTTTGTCACCCAAGCCAACCCTTGAAAAGGCTGCTTTGCAGAGCCAAAACAAGAAGAATGGTGCGTTTTGCAGCCGCCGCCCACTGCAATGAATCTGAATAACTCCTCCTTTAGGGCGCAAGCAACTCCCCTCCCCCTTGCAGTCTTTCCAATTCACGATACAAAAAGACGGACAGGACAGGTTGCCTGACTTTCCGTCACTGCCACCCTTTGCCATCCTTACCCGTAGAAAGCCCTTTCATCATCCCCAAACCCTAATCTTTTCCCTTTCCTTCCCAGCCCCCAAACCCTGCCCTCTGTACCTTTCTCACCACCCGCTTCCCTTCTCCTGTCATCCCCCTACCACCCGGGAAAAAAAGAGATTGCCCCCTCCTTCCACTAGCCCACCCTCCCACCCAAAGAACAACTTCTTCTGCGCAGCTTGTTTTCTAGGCAGCAGCGCTATTGTGATGTCATCGGGGGGCATTGTGACAAGCCGCCAGTGTTCCGTCTCTTCATGTTGTGCACAGTTCAAACGGAAAATACATCAACAGGCAGACTACAGAAAAGCTTACTATCAAAGGTTAGAGGGGGGCTTTCTCAGAGGGCTTTTTACAGTTTTTCTATTCCCAATTAGCCGTTTAAGTGTACTTATTGAAAGTAGTAATTCTTTCATAGGCCGCCCTTTCTTAGTATTTGACGTTCCTTATATTGCGGTATGAGGCTTCGCAGTAGGTTGCAAACATTCATCACCCATGACTGTCCCCAATTGAGCTCAGAAGCTCAATGTCTATCATGACCTCTCTTTTAGAATGTCCAAGAGCAAGCAAACTATTCCTCCAGGAGAGGGCGCCAACAGACTACTAAAGAGATCATCATTACTCAAAGAAAACCCCAAAAACCAATGCATGATAGGAATAAACAGGTAACTTTCTTTGGAGTGGAAGCGGAGAGATCGCACCAGATGCCAATTCTAGATGTTATCACACCTGTGGTCACTGCAGCAGCAGGTGAATCCACTTTGTCCAAAAGGGATCTATTCCATTCAATTGCAAATGATCTAGATAAGACAGAGAACTGCAGCACGGGGACATAGCCGAGTTGGTCAGGTTGAGTGGTGATGAGTTTGCTATTTGGATGAATAAAGAAAGTCAAAAGTGTGAAAGATAAAAAACAAAAGGAGGAAGTGTGAAAAGTGAATGGGCCAAATTGAGGTGCATATGAAGACGTATGCTTTCTTCCAATTCATTAAATCGGGCTAATATGAATCAGGTGAATTGAGTTCTGCTTTTGGAAACTGGGTTAAGAAGGGGTGCACCGTTCCTGGAGGTACTGCAATACCAGGTCAATGCGTGGAGTGGACAGAGCAAGCTCTTTTTCCATCTCCCTGTTCTAAAAATCCATTTAATATATGGTCCCCAGATAGGGGACGTATCAGATATTAAACTGATAAGAACAGATACTACACTTGATCTTAGCCAAAAGGCCGAGAAGCGATAACCAGAATTGGTTTGGGCCTCGAGTGGCACCCTGGCCTATGCCGGACACATCTTAGGGAGAGAGAGCGAGAGGGAGACAAACCCACGCCTACACAAGACATTTTGTCACCCAAGCCAACCCTTGAAAAGGCTGCTTTGCAGAGCCAAAACAAGAAGAATGGTGCGTTTTGCAGCCGCCGCCCACTGCAATGAATCTGAATAACTCCTCCTTTAGGGCGCAAGCAACTCCCCTCCCCCTTGCAGTCTTTCCAATTCACGATACAAAAAGACGGACAGGACAGGTTGCCTGACTTTCCGTCACTGCCACCCTTTGCCATCCTTACCCGTAGAAAGCCCTTTCATCATCCCCAAACCCTAATCTTTTCCCTTTCCTTCCCAGCCCCCAAACCCTGCCCTCTGTACCTTTCTCACCACCCGCTTCCCTTCTCCTGTCATCCCCCTAATCCCCCTACCACCCGGGAAAAAAAGAGATTGCCCCCTCCTTCCACTAGCCCACCCTCCCACCCAAAGAACAACTTCTTCTGCGCAGCTTGTTTTCTAGGCAGCAGCGCTATTGTGATGTCATCGGGGGGCATTGTGACAAGCCGCCAGTGTTCCGTCTCTTCATGTTGTGCACAGTTCAAACGGAAAATACATCAACAGGCAGACTACAGAAAAGCTTACTATCAAAGGTTAGAGGGGGGCTTTCTCAGAGGGCTTTTTACAGTTTTTCTATTCCCAATTAGCCGTTTAAGTGTACTTATTGAAAGTAGTAATTCTTTCATAGGCCGCCCTTTCTTAGTATTTGACGTTCCTTATATTGCGGTATGAGGCTTCGCAGTAGGTTGCAAACATTCATCACCCATGACTGTCCCCAATTGAGCTCAGAAGCTCAATGTCTATCATGACCTCTCTTTTAGAATGTCCAAGAGCAAGCAAACTATTCCTCCAGGAGAGGGCGCCAACAGACTACTAAAGAGATCATCATTACTCAAAGAAAACCCCAAAAACCAATGCATGATAGGAATAAACAGGTAACTTTCTTTGGAGTGGAAGCGGAGAGATCGCACCAGATGCCAATTCTAGATGTTATCACACCTGTGGTCACTGCAGCAGCAGGTGAATCCACTTTGTCCAAAAGGGATCTATTCCATTCAATTGCAAATGATCTAGATAAGACAGAGAACTGCAGCACGGGGACATAGCCGAGTTGGTCAGGTTGAGTGGTGATGAGTTTGCTATTTGGATGAATAAAGAAAGTCAAAAGTGTGAAAGATAAAAAACAAAAGGAGGAAGTGTGAAAAGTGAATGGGCCAAATTGAGGTGCATATGAAGACGTATGCTTTCTTCCAATTCATTAAATCGGGCTAATATGAATCAGGTGAATTGAGTTCTGCTTTTGGAAACTGGGTTAAGAAGGGGTGCACCGTTCCTGGAGGTACTGCAATACCAGGTCAATGCGTGGAGTGGACAGAGCAAGCTCTTTTTCCATCTCCCTGTTCTAAAAATCCATTTAATATATGGTCCCCAGATAGGGGACGTATCAGATATTAAACTGATAAGAACAGATACTACACTTGATCTTAGCCAAAAGGCCGAGAAGCGATAACCAGAATTGGTTTGGGCCTCGAGTGGCACCCTGGCCTATGCCGGACACATCTTAGGGAGAGAGAGCGAGAGGGAGACAAACCCACGCCTACACAAGACATTTTGTCACCCAAGCCAACCCTTGAAAAGGCTGCTTTGCAGAGCCAAAACAAGAAGAATGGTGCGTTTTGCAGCCGCCGCCCACTGCAATGAATCTGAATAACTCCTCCTTTAGGGCGCAAGCAACTCCCCTCCCCCTTGCAGTCTTTCCAATTCACGATACAAAAAGACGGACAGGACAGGTTGCCTGACTTTCCGTCACTGCCACCCTTTGCCATCCTTACCCGTAGAAAGCCCTTTCATCATCCCCAAACCCTAATCTTTTCCCTTTCCTTCCCAGCCCCCAAACCCTGCCCTCTGTACCTTTCTCACCACCCGCTTCCCTTCTCCTGTCATCCCCCTACCACCCGGGAAAAAAAGAGATTGCCCCCTCCTTCCACTAGCCCACCCTCCCACCCAAAGAACAACTTCTTCTGCGCAGCTTGTTTTCTAGGCAGCAGCGCTATTGTGATGTCATCGGGGGGCATTGTGACAAGCCGCCAGTGTTCCGTCTCTTCATGTTGTGCACAGTTCAAACGGAAAATACATCAACAGGCAGACTACAGAAAAGCTTACTATCAAAGGTTAGAGGGGGGCTTTCTCAGAGGGCTTTTTACAGTTTTTCTATTCCCAATTAGCCGTTTAAGTGTACTTATTGAAAGTAGTAATTCTTTCATAGGCCGCCCTTTCTTAGTATTTGACGTTCCTTATATTGCGGTATGAGGCTTCGCAGTAGGTTGCAAACATTCATCACCCATGACTGTCCCCAATTGAGCTCAGAAGCTCAATGTCTATCATGACCTCTCTTTTAGAATGTCCAAGAGCAAGCAAACTATTCCTCCAGGAGAGGGCGCCAACAGACTACTAAAGAGATCATCATTACTCAAAGAAAACCCCAAAAACCAATGCATGATAGGAATAAACAGGTAACTTTCTTTGGAGTGGAAGCGGAGAGATCGCACCAGATGCCAATTCTAGATGTTATCACACCTGTGGTCACTGCAGCAGCAGGTGAATCCACTTTGTCCAAAAGGGATCTATTCCATTCAATTGCAAATGATCTAGATAAGACAGAGAACTGCAGCACGGGGACATAGCCGAGTTGGTCAGGTTGAGTGGTGATGAGTTTGCTATTTGGATGAATAAAGAAAGTCAAAAGTGTGAAAGATAAAAAACAAAAGGAGGAAGTGTGAAAAGTGAATGGGCCAAATTGAGGTGCATATGAAGACGTATGCTTTCTTCCAATTCATTAAATCGGGCTAATATGAATCAGGTGAATTGAGTTCTGCTTTTGGAAACTGGGTTAAGAAGGGGTGCACCGTTCCTGGAGGTACTGCAATACCAGGTCAATGCGTGGAGTGGACAGAGCAAGCTCTTTTTCCATCTCCCTGTTCTAAAAATCCATTTAATATATGGTCCCCAGATAGGGGACGTATCAGATATTAAACTGATAAGAACAGATACTACACTTGATCTTAGCCAAAAGGCCGAGAAGCGATAACCAGAATTGGTTTGGGCCTCGAGTGGCACCCTGGCCTATGCCGGACACATCTTAGGGAGAGAGAGCGAGAGGGAGACAAACCCACGCCTACACAAGACATTTTGTCACCCAAGCCAACCCTTGAAAAGGCTGCTTTGCAGAGCCAAAACAAGAAGAATGGTGCGTTTTGCAGCCGCCGCCCACTGCAATGAATCTGAATAACTCCTCCTTTAGGGCGCAAGCAACTCCCCTCCCCCTTGCAGTCTTTCCAATTCACGATACAAAAAGACGGACAGGACAGGTTGCCTGACTTTCCGTCACTGCCACCCTTTGCCATCCTTACCCGTAGAAAGCCCTTTCATCATCCCCAAACCCTAATCTTTTCCCTTTCCTTCCCAGCCCCCAAACCCTGCCCTCTGTACCTTTCTCACCACCCGCTTCCCTTCTCCTGTCATCCCCCTACCACCCGGGAAAAAAAGAGATTGCCCCCTCCTTCCACTAGCCCACCCTCCCACCCAAAGAACAACTTCTTCTGCGCAGCTTGTTTTCTAGGCAGCAGCGCTATTGTGATGTCATCGGGGGGCATTGTGACAAGCCGCCAGTGTTCCGTCTCTTCATGTTGTGCACAGTTCAAACGGAAAATACATCAACAGGCAGACTACAGAAAAGCTTACTATCAAAGGTTAGAGGGGGGCTTTCTCAGAGGGCTTTTTACAGTTTTTCTATTCCCAATTAGCCGTTTAAGTGTACTTATTGAAAGTAGTAATTCTTTCATAGGCCGCCCTTTCTTAGTATTTGACGTTCCTTATATTGCGGTATGAGGCTTCGCAGTAGGTTGCAAACATTCATCACCCATGACTGTCCCCAATTGAGCTCAGAAGCTCAATGTCTATCATGACCTCTCTTTTAGAATGTCCAAGAGCAAGCAAACTATTCCTCCAGGAGAGGGCGCCAACAGACTACTAAAGAGATCATCATTACTCAAAGAAAACCCCAAAAACCAATGCATGATAGGAATAAACAGGTAACTTTCTTTGGAGTGGAAGCGGAGAGATCGCACCAGATGCCAATTCTAGATGTTATCACACCTGTGGTCACTGCAGCAGCAGGTGAATCCACTTTGTCCAAAAGGGATCTATTCCATTCAATTGCAAATGATCTAGATAAGACAGAGAACTGCAGCACGGGGACATAGCCGAGTTGGTCAGGTTGAGTGGTGATGAGTTTGCTATTTGGATGAATAAAGAAAGTCAAAAGTGTGAAAGATAAAAAACAAAAGGAGGAAGTGTGAAAAGTGAATGGGCCAAATTGAGGTGCATATGAAGACGTATGCTTTCTTCCAATTCATTAAATCGGGCTAATATGAATCAGGTGAATTGAGTTCTGCTTTTGGAAACTGGGTTAAGAAGGGGTGCACCGTTCCTGGAGGTACTGCAATACCAGGTCAATGCGTGGAGTGGACAGAGCAAGCTCTTTTTCCATCTCCCTGTTCTAAAAATCCATTTAATATATGGTCCCCAGATAGGGGACGTATCAGATATTAAACTGATAAGAACAGATACTACACTTGATCTTAGCCAAAAGGCCGAGAAGCGATAACCAGAATTGGTTTGGGCCTCGAGTGGCACCCTGGCCTATGCCGGACACATCTTAGGGAGAGAGAGCGAGAGGGAGACAAACCCACGCCTACACAAGACATTTTGTCACCCAAGCCAACCCTTGAAAAGGCTGCTTTGCAGAGCCAAAACAAGAAGAATGGTGCGTTTTGCAGCCGCCGCCCACTGCAATGAATCTGAATAACTCCTCCTTTAGGGCGCAAGCAACTCCCCTCCCCCTTGCAGTCTTTCCAATTCACGATACAAAAAGACGGACAGGACAGGTTGCCTGACTTTCCGTCACTGCCACCCTTTGCCATCCTTACCCGTAGAAAGCCCTTTCATCATCCCCAAACCCTAATCTTTTCCCTTTCCTTCCCAGCCCCCAAACCCTGCCCTCTGTACCTTTCTCACCACCCGCTTCCCTTCTCCTGTCATCCCCCTACCACCCGGGAAAAAAAGAGATTGCCCCCTCCTTCCACTAGCCCACCCTCCCACCCAAAGAACAACTTCTTCTGCGCAGCTTGTTTTCTAGGCAGCAGCGCTATTGTGATGTCATCGGGGGGCATTGTGACAAGCCGCCAGTGTTCCGTCTCTTCATGTTGTGCACAGTTCAAACGGAAAATACATCAACAGGCAGACTACAGAAAAGCTTACTATCAAAGGTTAGAGGGGGGCTTTCTCAGAGGGCTTTTTACAGTTTTTCTATTCCCAATTAGCCGTTTAAGTGTACTTATTGAAAGTAGTAATTCTTTCATAGGCCGCCCTTTCTTAGTATTTGACGTTCCTTATATTGCGGTATGAGGCTTCGCAGTAGGTTGCAAACATTCATCACCCATGACTGTCCCCAATTGAGCTCAGAAGCTCAATGTCTATCATGACCTCTCTTTTAGAATGTCCAAGAGCAAGCAAACTATTCCTCCAGGAGAGGGCGCCAACAGACTACTAAAGAGATCATCATTACTCAAAGAAAACCCCAAAAACCAATGCATGATAGGAATAAACAGGTAACTTTCTTTGGAGTGGAAGCGGAGAGATCGCACCAGATGCCAATTCTAGATGTTATCACACCTGTGGTCACTGCAGCAGCAGGTGAATCCACTTTGTCCAAAAGGGATCTATTCCATTCAATTGCAAATGATCTAGATAAGACAGAGAACTGCAGCACGGGGACATAGCCGAGTTGGTCAGGTTGAGTGGTGATGAGTTTGCTATTTGGATGAATAAAGAAAGTCAAAAGTGTGAAAGATAAAAAACAAAAGGAGGAAGTGTGAAAAGTGAATGGGCCAAATTGAGGTGCATATGAAGACGTATGCTTTCTTCCAATTCATTAAATCGGGCTAATATGAATCAGGTGAATTGAGTTCTGCTTTTGGAAACTGGGTTAAGAAGGGGTGCACCGTTCCTGGAGGTACTGCAATACCAGGTCAATGCGTGGAGTGGACAGAGCAAGCTCTTTTTCCATCTCCCTGTTCTAAAAATCCATTTAATATATGGTCCCCAGATAGGGGACGTATCAGATATTAAACTGATAAGAACAGATACTACACTTGATCTTAGCCAAAAGGCCGAGAAGCGATAACCAGAATTGGTTTGGGCCTCGAGTGGCACCCTGGCCTATGCCGGACACATCTTAGGGAGAGAGAGCGAGAGGGAGACAAACCCACGCCTACACAAGACATTTTGTCACCCAAGCCAACCCTTGAAAAGGCTGCTTTGCAGAGCCAAAACAAGAAGAATGGTGCGTTTTGCAGCCGCCGCCCACTGCAATGAATCTGAATAACTCCTCCTTTAGGGCGCAAGCAACTCCCCTCCCCCTTGCAGTCTTTCCAATTCACGATACAAAAAGACGGACAGGACAGGTTGCCTGACTTTCCGTCACTGCCACCCTTTGCCATCCTTACCCGTAGAAAGCCCTTTCATCATCCCCAAACCCTAATCTTTTCCCTTTCCTTCCCAGCCCCCAAACCCTGCCCTCTGTACCTTTCTCACCACCCGCTTCCCTTCTCCTGTCATCCCCCTACCACCCGGGAAAAAAAGAGATTGCCCCCTCCTTCCACTAGCCCACCCTCCCACCCAAAGAACAACTTCTTCTGCGCAGCTTGTTTTCTAGGCAGCAGCGCTATTGTGATGTCATCGGGGGGCATTGTGACAAGCCGCCAGTGTTCCGTCTCTTCATGTTGTGCACAGTTCAAACGGAAAATACATCAACAGGCAGACTACAGAAAAGCTTACTATCAAAGGTTAGAGGGGGGCTTTCTCAGAGGGCTTTTTACAGTTTTTCTATTCCCAATTAGCCGTTTAAGTGTACTTATTGAAAGTAGTAATTCTTTCATAGGCCGCCCTTTCTTAGTATTTGACGTTCCTTATATTGCGGTATGAGGCTTCGCAGTAGGTTGCAAACATTCATCACCCATGACTGTCCCCAATTGAGCTCAGAAGCTCAATGTCTATCATGACCTCTCTTTTAGAATGTCCAAGAGCAAGCAAACTATTCCTCCAGGAGAGGGCGCCAACAGACTACTAAAGAGATCATCATTACTCAAAGAAAACCCCAAAAACCAATGCATGATAGGAATAAACAGGTAACTTTCTTTGGAGTGGAAGCGGAGAGATCGCACCAGATGCCAATTCTAGATGTTATCACACCTGTGGTCACTGCTAGCAGCAGGTGAATCCACTTTGTCCAAAAGGGATCTATTCCATTCAATTGCAAATGATCTAGATAAGACAGAGAACTGCAGCACGGGGACATAGCCGAGTTGGTCAGGTTGAGTGGTGATGAGTTTGCTATTTGGATGAATAAAGAAAGTCAAAAGTGTGAAAGATAAAAAACAAAAGGAGGAAGTGTGAAAAGTGAATGGGCCAAATTGAGGTGCATATGAAGACGTATGCTTTCTTCCAATTCATTAAATCGGGCTAATATGAATCAGGTGAATTGAGTTCTGCTTTTGGAAACTGGGTTAAGAAGGGGTGCACCGTTCCTGGAGGTACTGCAATACCAGGTCAATGCGTGGAGTGGACAGAGCAAGCTCTTTTTCCATCTCCCTGTTCTAAAAATCCATTTAATATATGGTCCCCAGATAGGGGACGTATCAGATATTAAACTGATAAGAACAGATACTACACTTGATCTTAGCCAAAAGGCCGAGAAGCGATAACCAGAATTGGTTTGGGCCTCGAGTGGCACCCTGGCCTATGCCGGACACATCTTAGGGAGAGAGAGCGAGAGGGAGACAAACCCACGCCTACACAAGACATTTTGTCACCCAAGCCAACCCTTGAAAAGGCTGCTTTGCAGAGCCAAAACAAGAAGAATGGTGCGTTTTGCAGCCGCCGCCCACTGCAATGAATCTGAATAACTCCTCCTTTAGGGCGCAAGCAACTCCCCTCCCCCTTGCAGTCTTTCCAATTCACGATACAAAAAGACGGACAGGACAGGTTGCCTGACTTTCCGTCACTGCCACCCTTTGCCATCCTTACCCGTAGAAAGCCCTTTCATCATCCCCAAACCCTAATCTTTTCCCTTTCCTTCCCAGCCCCCAAACCCTGCCCTCTGTACCTTTCTCACCACCCGCTTCCCTTCTCCTGTCATCCCCCTACCACCCGGGAAAAAAAGAGATTGCCCCCTCCTTCCACTAGCCCACCCTCCCACCCAAAGAACAACTTCTTCTGCGCAGCTTGTTTTCTAGGCAGCAGCGCTATTGTGATGTCATCGGGGGGCATTGTGACAAGCCGCCAGTGTTCCGTCTCTTCATGTTGTGCACAGTTCAAACGGAAAATACATCAACAGGCAGACTACAGAAAAGCTTACTATCAAAGGTTAGAGGGGGGCTTTCTCAGAGGGCTTTTTACAGTTTTTCTATTCCCAATTAGCCGTTTAAGTGTACTTATTGAAAGTAGTAATTCTTTCATAGGCCGCCCTTTCTTAGTATTTGACGTTCCTTATATTGCGGTATGAGGCTTCGCAGTAGGTTGCAAACATTCATCACCCATGACTGTCCCCAATTGAGCTCAGAAGCTCAATGTCTATCATGACCTCTCTTTTAGAATGTCCAAGAGCAAGCAAACTATTCCTCCAGGAGAGGGCGCCAACAGACTACTAAAGAGATCATCATTACTCAAAGAAAACCCCAAAAACCAATGCATGATAGGAATAAACAGGTAACTTTCTTTGGAGTGGAAGCGGAGAGATCGCACCAGATGCCAATTCTAGATGTTATCACACCTGTGGTCACTGCAGCAGCAGGTGAATCCACTTTGTCCAAAAGGGATCTATTCCATTCAATTGCAAATGATCTAGATAAGACAGAGAACTGCAGCACGGGGACATAGCCGAGTTGGTCAGGTTGAGTGGTGATGAGTTTGCTATTTGGATGAATAAAGAAAGTCAAAAGTGTGAAAGATAAAAAACAAAAGGAGGAAGTGTGAAAAGTGAATGGGCCAAATTGAGGTGCATATGAAGACGTATGCTTTCTTCCAATTCATTAAATCGGGCTAATATGAATCAGGTGAATTGAGTTCTGCTTTTGGAAACTGGGTTAAGAAGGGGTGCACCGTTCCTGGAGGTACTGCAATACCAGGTCAATGCGTGGAGTGGACAGAGCAAGCTCTTTTTCCATCTCCCTGTTCTAAAAATCCATTTAATATATGGTCCCCAGATAGGGGACGTATCAGATATTAAACTGATAAGAACAGATACTACACTTGATCTTAGCCAAAAGGCCGAGAAGCGATAACCAGAATTGGTTTGGGCCTCGAGTGGCACCCTGGCCTATGCCGGACACATCTTAGGGAGAGAGAGCGAGAGGGAGACAAACCCACGCCTACACAAGACATTTTGTCACCCAAGCCAACCCTTGAAAAGGCTGCTTTGCAGAGCCAAAACAAGAAGAATGGTGCGTTTTGCAGCCGCCGCCCACTGCAATGAATCTGAATAACTCCTCCTTTAGGGCGCAAGCAACTCCCCTCCCCCTTGCAGTCTTTCCAATTCACGATACAAAAAGACGGACAGGACAGGTTGCCTGACTTTCCGTCACTGCCACCCTTTGCCATCCTTACCCGTAGAAAGCCCTTTCATCATCCCCAAACCCTAATCTTTTCCCTTTCCTTCCCAGCCCCCAAACCCTGCCCTCTGTACCTTTCTCACCACCCGCTTCCCTTCTCCTGTCATCCCCCTACCACCCGGGAAAAAAAGAGATTGCCCCCTCCTTCCACTAGCCCACCCTCCCACCCAAAGAACAACTTCTTCTGCGCAGCTTGTTTTCTAGGCAGCAGCGCTATTGTGATGTCATCGGGGGGCATTGTGACAAGCCGCCAGTGTTCCGTCTCTTCATGTTGTGCACAGTTCAAACGGAAAATACATCAACAGGCAGACTACAGAAAAGCTTACTATCAAAGGTTAGAGGGGGGCTTTCTCAGAGGGCTTTTTACAGTTTTTCTATTCCCAATTAGCCGTTTAAGTGTACTTATTGAAAGTAGTAATTCTTTCATAGGCCGCCCTTTCTTAGTATTTGACGTTCCTTATATTGCGGTATGAGGCTTCGCAGTAGGTTGCAAACATTCATCACCCATGACTGTCCCCAATTGAGCTCAGAAGCTCAATGTCTATCATGACCTCTCTTTTAGAATGTCCAAGAGCAAGCAAACTATTCCTCCAGGAGAGGGCGCCAACAGACTACTAAAGAGATCATCATTACTCAAAGAAAACCCCAAAAACCAATGCATGATAGGAATAAACAGGTAACTTTCTTTGGAGTGGAAGCGGAGAGATCGCACCAGATGCCAATTCTAGATGTTATCACACCTGTGGTCACTGCAGCAGCAGGTGAATCCACTTTGTCCAAAAGGGATCTATTCCATTCAATTGCAAATGATCTAGATAAGACAGAGAACTGCAGCACGGGGACATAGCCGAGTTGGTCAGGTTGAGTGGTGATGAGTTTGCTATTTGGATGAATAAAGAAAGTCAAAAGTGTGAAAGATAAAAAACAAAAGGAGGAAGTGTGAAAAGTGAATGGGCCAAATTGAGGTGCATATGAAGACGTATGCTTTCTTCCAATTCATTAAATCGGGCTAATATGAATCAGGTGAATTGAGTTCTGCTTTTGGAAACTGGGTTAAGAAGGGGTGCACCGTTCCTGGAGGTACTGCAATACCAGGTCAATGCGTGGAGTGGACAGAGCAAGCTCTTTTTCCATCTCCCTGTTCTAAAAATCCATTTAATATATGGTCCCCAGATAGGGGACGTATCAGATATTAAACTGATAAGAACAGATACTACACTTGATCTTAGCCAAAAGGCCGAGAAGCGATAACCAGAATTGGTTTGGGCCTCGAGTGGCACCCTGGCCTATGCCGGACACATCTTAGGGAGAGAGAGCGAGAGGGAGACAAACCCACGCCTACACAAGACATTTTGTCACCCAAGCCAACCCTTGAAAAGGCTGCTTTGCAGAGCCAAAACAAGAAGAATGGTGCGTTTTGCAGCCGCCGCCCACTGCAATGAATCTGAATAACTCCTCCTTTAGGGCGCAAGCAACTCCCCTCCCCCTTGCAGTCTTTCCAATTCACGATACAAAAAGACGGACAGGACAGGTTGCCTGACTTTCCGTCACTGCCACCCTTTGCCATCCTTACCCGTAGAAAGCCCTTTCATCATCCCCAAACCCTAATCTTTTCCCTTTCCTTCCCAGCCCCCAAACCCTGCCCTCTGTACCTTTCTCACCACCCGCTTCCCTTCTCCTGTCATCCCCCTACCACCCGGGAAAAAAAGAGATTGCCCCCTCCTTCCACTAGCCCACCCTCCCACCCAAAGAACAACTTCTTCTGCGCAGCTTGTTTTCTAGGCAGCAGCGCTATTGTGATGTCATCGGGGGGCATTGTGACAAGCCGCCAGTGTTCCGTCTCTTCATGTTGTGCACAGTTCAAACGGAAAATACATCAACAGGCAGACTACAGAAAAGCTTACTATCAAAGGTTAGAGGGGGGCTTTCTCAGAGGGCTTTTTACAGTTTTTCTATTCCCAATTAGCCGTTTAAGTGTACTTATTGAAAGTAGTAATTCTTTCATAGGCCGCCCTTTCTTAGTATTTGACGTTCCTTATATTGCGGTATGAGGCTTCGCAGTAGGTTGCAAACATTCATCACCCATGACTGTCCCCAATTGAGCTCAGAAGCTCAATGTCTATCATGACCTCTCTTTTAGAATGTCCAAGAGCAAGCAAACTATTCCTCCAGGAGAGGGCGCCAACAGACTACTAAAGAGATCATCATTACTCAAAGAAAACCCCAAAAACCAATGCATGATAGGAATAAACAGGTAACTTTCTTTGGAGTGGAAGCGGAGAGATCGCACCAGATGCCAATTCTAGATGTTATCACACCTGTGGTCACTGCAGCAGCAGGTGAATCCACTTTGTCCAAAAGGGATCTATTCCATTCAATTGCAAATGATCTAGATAAGACAGAGAACTGCAGCACGGGGACATAGCCGAGTTGGTCAGGTTGAGTGGTGATGAGTTTGCTATTTGGATGAATAAAGAAAGTCAAAAGTGTGAAAGATAAAAAACAAAAGGAGGAAGTGTGAAAAGTGAATGGGCCAAATTGAGGTGCATATGAAGACGTATGCTTTCTTCCAATTCATTAAATCGGGCTAATATGAATCAGGTGAATTGAGTTCTGCTTTTGGAAACTGGGTTAAGAAGGGGTGCACCGTTCCTGGAGGTACTGCAATACCAGGTCAATGCGTGGAGTGGACAGAGCAAGCTCTTTTTCCATCTCCCTGTTCTAAAAATCCATTTAATATATGGTCCCCAGATAGGGGACGTATCAGATATTAAACTGATAAGAACAGATACTACACTTGATCTTAGCCAAAAGGCCGAGAAGCGATAACCAGAATTGGTTTGGGCCTCGAGTGGCACCCTGGCCTATGCCGGACACATCTTAGGGAGAGAGAGCGAGAGGGAGACAAACCCACGCCTACACAAGACATTTTGTCACCCAAGCCAACCCTTGAAAAGGCTGCTTTGCAGAGCCAAAACAAGAAGAATGGTGCGTTTTGCAGCCGCCGCCCACTGCAATGAATCTGAATAACTCCTCCTTTAGGGCGCAAGCAACTCCCCTCCCCCTTGCAGTCTTTCCAATTCACGATACAAAAAGACGGACAGGACAGGTTGCCTGACTTTCCGTCACTGCCACCCTTTGCCATCCTTACCCGTAGAAAGCCCTTTCATCATCCCCAAACCCTAATCTTTTCCCTTTCCTTCCCAGCCCCCAAACCCTGCCCTCTGTACCTTTCTCACCACCCGCTTCCCTTCTCCTGTCATCCCCCTACCACCCGGGAAAAAAAGAGATTGCCCCCTCCTTCCACTAGCCCACCCTCCCACCCAAAGAACAACTTCTTCTGCGCAGCTTGTTTTCTAGGCAGCAGCGCTATTGTGATGTCATCGGGGGGCATTGTGACAAGCCGCCAGTGTTCCGTCTCTTCATGTTGTGCACAGTTCAAACGGAAAATACATCAACAGGCAGACTACAGAAAAGCTTACTATCAAAGGTTAGAGGGGGGCTTTCTCAGAGGGCTTTTTACAGTTTTTCTATTCCCAATTAGCCGTTTAAGTGTACTTATTGAAAGTAGTAATTCTTTCATAGGCCGCCCTTTCTTAGTATTTGACGTTCCTTATATTGCGGTATGAGGCTTCGCAGTAGGTTGCAAACATTCATCACCCATGACTGTCCCCAATTGAGCTCAGAAGCTCAATGTCTATCATGACCTCTCTTTTAGAATGTCCAAGAGCAAGCAAACTATTCCTCCAGGAGAGGGCGCCAACAGACTACTAAAGAGATCATCATTACTCAAAGAAAACCCCAAAAACCAATGCATGATAGGAATAAACAGGTAACTTTCTTTGGAGTGGAAGCGGAGAGATCGCACCAGATGCCAATTCTAGATGTTATCACACCTGTGGTCACTGCAGCAGCAGGTGAATCCACTTTGTCCAAAAGGGATCTATTCCATTCAATTGCAAATGATCTAGATAAGACAGAGAACTGCAGCACGGGGACATAGCCGAGTTGGTCAGGTTGAGTGGTGATGAGTTTGCTATTTGGATGAATAAAGAAAGTCAAAAGTGTGAAAGATAAAAAACAAAAGGAGGAAGTGTGAAAAGTGAATGGGCCAAATTGAGGTGCATATGAAGACGTATGCTTTCTTCCAATTCATTAAATCGGGCTAATATGAATCAGGTGAATTGAGTTCTGCTTTTGGAAACTGGGTTAAGAAGGGGTGCACCGTTCCTGGAGGTACTGCAATACCAGGTCAATGCGTGGAGTGGACAGAGCAAGCTCTTTTTCCATCTCCCTGTTCTAAAAATCCATTTAATATATGGTCCCCAGATAGGGGACGTATCAGATATTAAACTGATAAGAACAGATACTACACTTGATCTTAGCCAAAAGGCCGAGAAGCGATAACCAGAATTGGTTTGGGCCTCGAGTGGCACCCTGGCCTATGCCGGACACATCTTAGGGAGAGAGAGCGAGAGGGAGACAAACCCACGCCTACACAAGACATTTTGTCACCCAAGCCAACCCTTGAAAAGGCTGCTTTGCAGAGCCAAAACAAGAAGAATGGTGCGTTTTGCAGCCGCCGCCCACTGCAATGAATCTGAATAACTCCTCCTTTAGGGCGCAAGCAACTCCCCTCCCCCTTGCAGTCTTTCCAATTCACGATACAAAAAGACGGACAGGACAGGTTGCCTGACTTTCCGTCACTGCCACCCTTTGCCATCCTTACCCGTAGAAAGCCCTTTCATCATCCCCAAACCCTAATCTTTTCCCTTTCCTTCCCAGCCCCCAAACCCTGCCCTCTGTACCTTTCTCACCACCCGCTTCCCTTCTCCTGTCATCCCCCTACCACCCGGGAAAAAAAGAGATTGCCCCCTCCTTCCACTAGCCCACCCTCCCACCCAAAGAACAACTTCTTCTGCGCAGCTTGTTTTCTAGGCAGCAGCGCTATTGTGATGTCATCGGGGGGCATTGTGACAAGCCGCCAGTGTTCCGTCTCTTCATGTTGTGCACAGTTCAAACGGAAAATACATCAACAGGCAGACTACAGAAAAGCTTACTATCAAAGGTTAGAGGGGGGCTTTCTCAGAGGGCTTTTTACAGTTTTTCTATTCCCAATTAGCCGTTTAAGTGTACTTATTGAAAGTAGTAATTCTTTCATAGGCCGCCCTTTCTTAGTATTTGACGTTCCTTATATTGCGGTATGAGGCTTCGCAGTAGGTTGCAAACATTCATCACCCATGACTGTCCCCAATTGAGCTCAGAAGCTCAATGTCTATCATGACCTCTCTTTTAGAATGTCCAAGAGCAAGCAAACTATTCCTCCAGGAGAGGGCGCCAACAGACTACTAAAGAGATCATCATTACTCAAAGAAAACCCCAAAAACCAATGCATGATAGGAATAAACAGGTAACTTTCTTTGGAGTGGAAGCGGAGAGATCGCACCAGATGCCAATTCTAGATGTTATCACACCTGTGGTCACTGCAGCAGCAGGTGAATCCACTTTGTCCAAAAGGGATCTATTCCATTCAATTGCAAATGATCTAGATAAGACAGAGAACTGCAGCACGGGGACATAGCCGAGTTGGTCAGGTTGAGTGGTGATGAGTTTGCTATTTGGATGAATAAAGAAAGTCAAAAGTGTGAAAGATAAAAAACAAAAGGAGGAAGTGTGAAAAGTGAATGGGCCAAATTGAGGTGCATATGAAGACGTATGCTTTCTTCCAATTCATTAAATCGGGCTAATATGAATCAGGTGAATTGAGTTCTGCTTTTGGAAACTGGGTTAAGAAGGGGTGCACCGTTCCTGGAGGTACTGCAATACCAGGTCAATGCGTGGAGTGGACAGAGCAAGCTCTTTTTCCATCTCCCTGTTCTAAAAATCCATTTAATATATGGTCCCCAGATAGGGGACGTATCAGATATTAAACTGATAAGAACAGATACTACACTTGATCTTAGCCAAAAGGCCGAGAAGCGATAACCAGAATTGGTTTGGGCCTCGAGTGGCACCCTGGCCTATGCCGGACACATCTTAGGGAGAGAGAGCGAGAGGGAGACAAACCCACGCCTACACAAGACATTTTGTCACCCAAGCCAACCCTTGAAAAGGCTGCTTTGCAGAGCCAAAACAAGAAGAATGGTGCGTTTTGCAGCCGCCGCCCACTGCAATGAATCTGAATAACTCCTCCTTTAGGGCGCAAGCAACTCCCCTCCCCCTTGCAGTCTTTCCAATTCACGATACAAAAAGACGGACAGGACAGGTTGCCTGACTTTCCGTCACTGCCACCCTTTGCCATCCTTACCCGTAGAAAGCCCTTTCATCATCCCCAAACCCTAATCTTTTCCCTTTCCTTCCCAGCCCCCAAACCCTGCCCTCTGTACCTTTCTCACCACCCGCTTCCCTTCTCCTGTCATCCCCCTACCACCCGGGAAAAAAAGAGATTGCCCCCTCCTTCCACTAGCCCACCCTCCCACCCAAAGAACAACTTCTTCTGCGCAGCTTGTTTTCTAGGCAGCAGCGCTATTGTGATGTCATCGGGGGGCATTGTGACAAGCCGCCAGTGTTCCGTCTCTTCATGTTGTGCACAGTTCAAACGGAAAATACATCAACAGGCAGACTACAGAAAAGCTTACTATCAAAGGTTAGAGGGGGGCTTTCTCAGAGGGCTTTTTACAGTTTTTCTATTCCCAATTAGCCGTTTAAGTGTACTTATTGAAAGTAGTAATTCTTTCATAGGCCGCCCTTTCTTAGTATTTGACGTTCCTTATATTGCGGTATGAGGCTTCGCAGTAGGTTGCAAACATTCATCACCCATGACTGTCCCCAATTGAGCTCAGAAGCTCAATGTCTATCATGACCTCTCTTTTAGAATGTCCAAGAGCAAGCAAACTATTCCTCCAGGAGAGGGCGCCAACAGACTACTAAAGAGATCATCATTACTCAAAGAAAACCCCAAAAACCAATGCATGATAGGAATAAACAGGTAACTTTCTTTGGAGTGGAAGCGGAGAGATCGCACCAGATGCCAATTCTAGATGTTATCACACCTGTGGTCACTGCAGCAGCAGGTGAATCCACTTTGTCCAAAAGGGATCTATTCCATTCAATTGCAAATGATCTAGATAAGACAGAGAACTGCAGCACGGGGACATAGCCGAGTTGGTCAGGTTGAGTGGTGATGAGTTTGCTATTTGGATGAATAAAGAAAGTCAAAAGTGTGAAAGATAAAAAACAAAAGGAGGAAGTGTGAAAAGTGAATGGGCCAAATTGAGGTGCATATGAAGACGTATGCTTTCTTCCAATTCATTAAATCGGGCTAATATGAATCAGGTGAATTGAGTTCTGCTTTTGGAAACTGGGTTAAGAAGGGGTGCACCGTTCCTGGAGGTACTGCAATACCAGGTCAATGCGTGGAGTGGACAGAGCAAGCTCTTTTTCCATCTCCCTGTTCTAAAAATCCATTTAATATATGGTCCCCAGATAGGGGACGTATCAGATATTAAACTGATAAGAACAGATACTACACTTGATCTTAGCCAAAAGGCCGAGAAGCGATAACCAGAATTGGTTTGGGCCTCGAGTGGCACCCTGGCCTATGCCGGACACATCTTAGGGAGAGAGAGCGAGAGGGAGACAAACCCACGCCTACACAAGACATTTTGTCACCCAAGCCAACCCTTGAAAAGGCTGCTTTGCAGAGCCAAAACAAGAAGAATGGTGCGTTTTGCAGCCGCCGCCCACTGCAATGAATCTGAATAACTCCTCCTTTAGGGCGCAAGCAACTCCCCTCCCCCTTGCAGTCTTTCCAATTCACGATACAAAAAGACGGACAGGACAGGTTGCCTGACTTTCCGTCACTGCCACCCTTTGCCATCCTTACCCGTAGAAAGCCCTTTCATCATCCCCAAACCCTAATCTTTTCCCTTTCCTTCCCAGCCCCCAAACCCTGCCCTCTGTACCTTTCTCACCACCCGCTTCCCTTCTCCTGTCATCCCCCTACCACCCGGGAAAAAAAGAGATTGCCCCCTCCTTCCACTAGCCCACCCTCCCACCCAAAGAACAACTTCTTCTGCGCAGCTTGTTTTCTAGGCAGCAGCGCTATTGTGATGTCATCGGGGGGCATTGTGACAAGCCGCCAGTGTTCCGTCTCTTCATGTTGTGCACAGTTCAAACGGAAAATACATCAACAGGCAGACTACAGAAAAGCTTACTATCAAAGGTTAGAGGGGGGCTTTCTCAGAGGGCTTTTTACAGTTTTTCTATTCCCAATTAGCCGTTTAAGTGTACTTATTGAAAGTAGTAATTCTTTCATAGGCCGCCCTTTCTTAGTATTTGACGTTCCTTATATTGCGGTATGAGGCTTCGCAGTAGGTTGCAAACATTCATCACCCATGACTGTCCCCAATTGAGCTCAGAAGCTCAATGTCTATCATGACCTCTCTTTTAGAATGTCCAAGAGCAAGCAAACTATTCCTCCAGGAGAGGGCGCCAACAGACTACTAAAGAGATCATCATTACTCAAAGAAAACCCCAAAAACCAATGCATGATAGGAATAAACAGGTAACTTTCTTTGGAGTGGAAGCGGAGAGATCGCACCAGATGCCAATTCTAGATGTTATCACACCTGTGGTCACTGCAGCAGCAGGTGAATCCACTTTGTCCAAAAGGGATCTATTCCATTCAATTGCAAATGATCTAGATAAGACAGAGAACTGCAGCACGGGGACATAGCCGAGTTGGTCAGGTTGAGTGGTGATGAGTTTGCTATTTGGATGAATAAAGAAAGTCAAAAGTGTGAAAGATAAAAAACAAAAGGAGGAAGTGTGAAAAGTGAATGGGCCAAATTGAGGTGCATATGAAGACGTATGCTTTCTTCCAATTCATTAAATCGGGCTAATATGAATCAGGTGAATTGAGTTCTGCTTTTGGAAACTGGGTTAAGAAGGGGTGCACCGTTCCTGGAGGTACTGCAATACCAGGTCAATGCGTGGAGTGGACAGAGCAAGCTCTTTTTCCATCTCCCTGTTCTAAAAATCCATTTAATATATGGTCCCCAGATAGGGGACGTATCAGATATTAAACTGATAAGAACAGATACTACACTTGATCTTAGCCAAAAGGCCGAGAAGCGATAACCAGAATTGGTTTGGGCCTCGAGTGGCACCCTGGCCTATGCCGGACACATCTTAGGGAGAGAGAGCGAGAGGGAGACAAACCCACGCCTACACAAGACATTTTGTCACCCAAGCCAACCCTTGAAAAGGCTGCTTTGCAGAGCCAAAACAAGAAGAATGGTGCGTTTTGCAGCCGCCGCCCACTGCAATGAATCTGAATAACTCCTCCTTTAGGGCGCAAGCAACTCCCCTCCCCCTTGCAGTCTTTCCAATTCACGATACAAAAAGACGGACAGGACAGGTTGCCTGACTTTCCGTCACTGCCACCCTTTGCCATCCTTACCCGTAGAAAGCCCTTTCATCATCCCCAAACCCTAATCTTTTCCCTTTCCTTCCCAGCCCCCAAACCCTGCCCTCTGTACCTTTCTCACCACCCGCTTCCCTTCTCCTGTCATCCCCCTACCACCCGGGAAAAAAAGAGATTGCCCCCTCCTTCCACTAGCCCACCCTCCCACCCAAAGAACAACTTCTTCTGCGCAGCTTGTTTTCTAGGCAGCAGCGCTATTGTGATGTCATCGGGGGGCATTGTGACAAGCCGCCAGTGTTCCGTCTCTTCATGTTGTGCACAGTTCAAACGGAAAATACATCAACAGGCAGACTACAGAAAAGCTTACTATCAAAGGTTAGAGGGGGGCTTTCTCAGAGGGCTTTTTACAGTTTTTCTATTCCCAATTAGCCGTTTAAGTGTACTTATTGAAAGTAGTAATTCTTTCATAGGCCGCCCTTTCTTAGTATTTGACGTTCCTTATATTGCGGTATGAGGCTTCGCAGTAGGTTGCAAACATTCATCACCCATGACTGTCCCCAATTGAGCTCAGAAGCTCAATGTCTATCATGACCTCTCTTTTAGAATGTCCAAGAGCAAGCAAACTATTCCTCCAGGAGAGGGCGCCAACAGACTACTAAAGAGATCATCATTACTCAAAGAAAACCCCAAAAACCAATGCATGATAGGAATAAACAGGTAACTTTCTTTGGAGTGGAAGCGGAGAGATCGCACCAGATGCCAATTCTAGATGTTATCACACCTGTGGTCACTGCAGCAGCAGGTGAATCCACTTTGTCCAAAAGGGATCTATTCCATTCAATTGCAAATGATCTAGATAAGACAGAGAACTGCAGCACGGGGACATAGCCGAGTTGGTCAGGTTGAGTGGTGATGAGTTTGCTATTTGGATGAATAAAGAAAGTCAAAAGTGTGAAAGATAAAAAACAAAAGGAGGAAGTGTGAAAAGTGAATGGGCCAAATTGAGGTGCATATGAAGACGTATGCTTTCTTCCAATTCATTAAATCGGGCTAATATGAATCAGGTGAATTGAGTTCTGCTTTTGGAAACTGGGTTAAGAAGGGGTGCACCGTTCCTGGAGGTACTGCAATACCAGGTCAATGCGTGGAGTGGACAGAGCAAGCTCTTTTTCCATCTCCCTGTTCTAAAAATCCATTTAATATATGGTCCCCAGATAGGGGACGTATCAGATATTAAACTGATAAGAACAGATACTACACTTGATCTTAGCCAAAAGGCCGAGAAGCGATAACCAGAATTGGTTTGGGCCTCGAGTGGCACCCTGGCCTATGCCGGACACATCTTAGGGAGAGAGAGCGAGAGGGAGACAAACCCACGCCTACACAAGACATTTTGTCACCCAAGCCAACCCTTGAAAAGGCTGCTTTGCAGAGCCAAAACAAGAAGAATGGTGCGTTTTGCAGCCGCCGCCCACTGCAATGAATCTGAATAACTCCTCCTTTAGGGCGCAAGCAACTCCCCTCCCCCTTGCAGTCTTTCCAATTCACGATACAAAAAGACGGACAGGACAGGTTGCCTGACTTTCCGTCACTGCCACCCTTTGCCATCCTTACCCGTAGAAAGCCCTTTCATCATCCCCAAACCCTAATCTTTTCCCTTTCCTTCCCAGCCCCCAAACCCTGCCCTCTGTACCTTTCTCACCACCCGCTTCCCTTCTCCTGTCATCCCCCTACCACCCGGGAAAAAAAGAGATTGCCCCCTCCTTCCACTAGCCCACCCTCCCACCCAAAGAACAACTTCTTCTGCGCAGCTTGTTTTCTAGGCAGCAGCGCTATTGTGATGTCATCGGGGGGCATTGTGACAAGCCGCCAGTGTTCCGTCTCTTCATGTTGTGCACAGTTCAAACGGAAAATACATCAACAGGCAGACTACAGAAAAGCTTACTATCAAAGGTTAGAGGGGGGCTTTCTCAGAGGGCTTTTTACAGTTTTTCTATTCCCAATTAGCCGTTTAAGTGTACTTATTGAAAGTAGTAATTCTTTCATAGGCCGCCCTTTCTTAGTATTTGACGTTCCTTATATTGCGGTATGAGGCTTCGCAGTAGGTTGCAAACATTCATCACCCATGACTGTCCCCAATTGAGCTCAGAAGCTCAATGTCTATCATGACCTCTCTTTTAGAATGTCCAAGAGCAAGCAAACTATTCCTCCAGGAGAGGGCGCCAACAGACTACTAAAGAGATCATCATTACTCAAAGAAAACCCCAAAAACCAATGCATGATAGGAATAAACAGGTAACTTTCTTTGGAGTGGAAGCGGAGAGATCGCACCAGATGCCAATTCTAGATGTTATCACACCTGTGGTCACTGCAGCAGCAGGTGAATCCACTTTGTCCAAAAGGGATCTATTCCATTCAATTGCAAATGATCTAGATAAGACAGAGAACTGCAGCACGGGGACATAGCCGAGTTGGTCAGGTTGAGTGGTGATGAGTTTGCTATTTGGATGAATAAAGAAAGTCAAAAGTGTGAAAGATAAAAAACAAAAGGAGGAAGTGTGAAAAGTGAATGGGCCAAATTGAGGTGCATATGAAGACGTATGCTTTCTTCCAATTCATTAAATCGGGCTAATATGAATCAGGTGAATTGAGTTCTGCTTTTGGAAACTGGGTTAAGAAGGGGTGCACCGTTCCTGGAGGTACTGCAATACCAGGTCAATGCGTGGAGTGGACAGAGCAAGCTCTTTTTCCATCTCCCTGTTCTAAAAATCCATTTAATATATGGTCCCCAGATAGGGGACGTATCAGATATTAAACTGATAAGAACAGATTTTTTGATTTAACAGCATCTTTATTATCATGCACTACTCACAAAAAGGTAACAAACCGTGTACAGTGCCGCAGCCCCGTACACACAGAACTATACAATCCTTCTTACATAGCCATAGAGTACGACGCACTAAACTATACATCACACTCCTATGCTTATCCATAACACTCAAGCTGAAAGAAAAAGTTAGACCATAAATAACGACGAACCGGCGATTGGGGGATGGGGGTAGGGGAAAAGGGGGATAGGGTGGGGAAATCACAGGCCCGAAGCTTTATTGAAAGACGCACATAACGGGAAAAGGAGGGAGGGGGCATGGAAGAGGTCTAAACCTCCTCCTCGGCGCTGTCGTCCGGACTGTCCATGATGGAATAGTCTCTGAGCAGGCTGTGGATCAGCCTGCGGCAGTCCTGGATAGACATCCTCTCCCTCTTCAAGATGAGCCGGTTCCTGGCGACCCAAATAGCGTCCTTAAAGCAGTTCATAAGGCGCCAAGCCTCCTGGATGGCTCCAACGGTGTGAGTCCCAGGGAAGAGTCCATAAAGTACGGAATGGTACGATAGGCTCCCTCTGGGGACGGAGTTCCTCAGGTCATCCTCCAGGGCAACCAACAGGCGCTGTGCGAAACGGCAGTCCCAAAAGGCGTGCAGCGATGTTTCCTCCACGAAGGGGCACCTTGGGCAGTACCGGGTTTTGCACAGGTTCCGGGCGTGCATGAATGACCGGACGGGCAGTCCGCCCTGTATCGCCATCCATGACAAGTCCTTGTGCCCGTTGGTCAATCCAGCCGATGACACGTTTGTCCAAACAGTCTCCAGTGTGTCGTGATGAAGTCCTGGAATGTTCTCCATTTCGTCCTTGGCTCTGATGAGTTTGTGGATAGTCTTTGGCTTCCACAAATCAGGCTTGAGTCCCTCCAGTTGGTGTTCCCTCACAAACCGAACCACGTCTCCGTAGAACCATGGCGCCGTCCAGTTGTAGGGGAAGGAGCTGTCCCACTTGTCCCAGCCTAACCGTCTCCAAAGGGGGAGCAGGAAGAAGCGAGACATGGACCCACCCGCGGAACCTCTCTTGACTCGCAGAGTTCGGCGAACGCAGTCACATACGAAGGAGGATCGCAGGAGGGTGGGGATATCGGGTACGCCCTTCCCACCCTTGCGAGGATCCTTGTACATGATGCTCCGCTTTACTCTGTCCATCTTGGATCCCCAGACAAAACGAAACACCGTCCTGGTAATGGCCCTGCACACGGTGGCAAGGGGGGGCCAGGCCTGGGCCGTGTACTGCAGCACGGGCAGTACCTCGTTACGCAGGACCAGTGCTTTGCCCTCACAGGTGAGGCGTCTGAGGCTCCACAGACCGATCCGTTGGGTGATCTTGGTCAAGCGTTCCTCCCAGGACTTGAGGGCTGCTCCTTCCTTCCCGAACCAGACTCCAAGAACCTTGATGAAATCCGGCTGGATGCTGAAAGGGAAGGGGGCGGAAGAGGCCGGCTGCCAGTCCCCGAAGAGCATGGCTTCCGACTTCCCGCAGTTGACTTTGGCTCCCGAAGCCCGTCCGAAGGTCTCACAGGTCTGGACGAGGGTGTCGACTGAGCGCCGGTCCGCGCAGAAGACGGTCACGTCGTCCATGTAGAGCGAGCACTTGACCTCGAAGCGTTCTGGTCCTGGTGCGGTGATCCCTCTGATCTCTCCATTCCGCCGGATAGCCTCTGCAAAGAGTTCTATAACACAAACAAAAAGAAGAGGTGACAGAGGACAGCCTTGTCTGACCCCTGAGAGGACCGGGAAGGGGTCAGTCTTCCAGCCGTTTACCAACACCGAGCTGTGAATATCAAAATACATTAGTTGGACATACAAGCAAAACATGTTACCCAAACCTAACCTGTGCAGAGCTTTGCCCAGGAACTCATGGGAGACACGGTCGAAGGCCTTTTCCTGATCCAACGAGATCAGGGCTGCGTGCACCCGGCGGGCTTTGATGTACTCGACCGTGTCCCGCATGAGAGCCAGGCTGTCTGCGATGCGACGTCCGGGGATGCCGCAGGTCTGATCCGGGTGGATGATCCGTCCGATAACAGTCTTCAATCTCGTTGCCATCGTCTTGGCCAGGATCTTGTAGTCGACGTTCAGAAGGGTGATGGGACGCCAATTCTTCAGGTCGCACCTCTCTCCTTTACGCTTGTACAGGATCGTGACCATTCCTTCCCTCAGAGATGGAGGCATTCTGCCCTCCACCACCATCTCCTCATACAGCCCTAACAGGTCCGGACAGATTAGGTCTCCCAGCGCTACATAGAGCTCTGCTGGGAGGCCGTCACTGCCCGGTGTCCTGCCAGAACTAAAGGATTTGGCGGCCGAGAGCAGCTCGTCCACCGTCAGAGGAACATCCATGGCCGCCGCGTCTGCAGGGTCAAGATGGTTAGTGATACCTGACAGGAACTTATCGGCGGCCTCGGGGTCAGTAGTCTTGCGGGCGTAGAGTTCGCTGTAGAAGTCGCTGACGACCTTCATCACGTTCTCTTTCCCGCGTCGCATGTTTCCACTCTCGTCTCGTAGTTCATTCATGGGCGTGTGACCGGCGTGGAGTTTCCTGAAAAAGAACGAGTTACATTTCTCACCCTTCTCCAGGTTCTCCACTTTGGAACGGAAGACAATTCGCTCGGACTCCTCCTCGAAGTGCCTTTTCAGGCTCCTCTTAGTCTCCTCCAGCTCCTCTCTCACGTCCCAGCCGCATCGAAGAAGGTCCTGCAGGGAACGCAGCTCACGCTGGAGTCTCCTGAAGTCCCTCCTCTTCAGACACGCCTGTTGTTGACTCTTTGCCTGAAAGAAGAAACGGAACTCGAGTTTAACGTATTCCCACCAGTCAGAAACAGACTGGAAGCCCGCCTTGTAGGCCCGCCACGTGGAGTAGGCAGCTCTAAGCTCCTCCAGAATCTCACCCTTTTCCAGCAGAGAGCAGTTCAGCTTCCAGGAGCCCGGGCCAATGGGGAAGCCATGGCCCAGCACACCTTGAAAGTGAATGGCTCTGTGGTCAGAGAAGAAGCAGGGGACCATCGAGTGCCCACTCCGCCCAACCGCCCGAGAGGTAAACACAAAGTCAATCCTGGAACGCAGCGAGCCATCGGATCGGCACCATGAATAGTTCACGGATCCGTGTCCGATGGAGCCAACAACGTCCACAAGAGAGGCTTCGGTCACCATCTCAATGAGCAGTTTGGATGTGACGTCCAACTTGGCAGCCGTTCCAGAACTGCGTCCATCCTCCTCAATCGGGCAGTTGAAATCCCCGGCCATCACTACCGTCCTGGCGGTAGCGAGCTGAGGGCGCAGGGCTTGGAGGAGCTCCAGTCGATCGCTCTTCACAGGAGAAGCATACACATTGATGAACCTGACAGGTTCTCCCGCCCAGGTGCCATCCACGAGCAGTAACCTGCCGCAGACGATTTCCTGAACAGAGTCCAATGTGAAGGCGCTTCCCCTGATCAGCACGGCGACCCCCGCGGACCTACAGTCGCCCCCGCCAGACCAGTAGGATGGGCCATGGGTCCACTCCCTGGCCAGATGGTTGAAGGACCTAGAGGAGGGAAGGGAGCATTCCTGCAGGAAAAATACATCACTAGACTGAGTGTTAAGGAACGTAAAAATTGTCTGACGTCGGAACTTGTCTCTGATGCTCCTAACATTAATGGAAAAGATGTTAATGTTAGCAGTCATTGGAGGAAAGAGAAAGTTAGAGCAGGCGGTGTGCCTTAGTTACCACTCCGGTCGGGCGGTTCTTCCTCTTTGGCACCTGCTGGTAAGGGTATCTCCAGCAGACCGTCTTCTGCTAGCTGATCAAGCAGGGATGGTGCCTCAGTGGCTTCCGACTCCTCCATTTCTTCTTCGGCCACAAGGGACTCCACCATCTGCTCCAACACGTCCGGTTCTGGGAGGAGGCCATCCTCCTCTTCCTGGGGTGGATTGGGGTCCACAATGAACAGCTTGGAAGGTTCTGCGACAGGACTATCTTCCACCTTCCTTTTCCTTTGGCCTGTACCTGAGGAGACAAGAGCTGGAAAATCCTCCTCGGTGAAAAGTGCAAGAGTGCTGAGGCCCTCTGCTCTCATGGTCTGGGGAGGGAGAGTGGGCTTTGGGGGGGGGGTGAGGAGACCAACTGAGGAGTAGGGAAATGAGGTGGAGGTAGTGGAATCCTCAGTAGGGTTGGCCGGGGGGGGAGGGGTTTGGACAGGGGTGACAGGGGGGGGGACCAGGGAGGGGGCAACAGTTTTCTTACCCTTCTTTTCCCTGGACTCCGTGGCTGCTGGGGCATCGGCTGGAGCCACGGTCGCCGGGTTCTTGGCCGCCTTGTCCTTGGCCTCTGTGGCCTTGGTCGTAGCTGCCTTGGTCGACGAAGCTGTGACTACCCGATACTGGGTCGCCGCGGCAACCCTTGCCCAGGATTTCTCCCGCTGTGGGCAGTCCTTGTAAAGGTGGTCCGCCTGTCCACATAGGTTGCAAGTCTTCTTCTTTGGGCAGTCCTTGGAGCTGTGTCCTGTCACCCGGCAAACCCTGCAGGCGTCCTCCTTGCAGGTCTTCATCGAATGCCCTTTCCCGCCACATTTCCTGCAGTTGTGTGGCATGTCCGGGTAGTAGATGAGACCAAAGGAGTTTCCCAGAGAGAATGTCGGGGGCAGGTGCTGGAGACCATCCTCGGATGCTGGTTCCCTGTAGAGTCGAACGGTTACTGACCACTTACCCGTCCAGAATCCGTTGCCGTTAAGGATGTGGGATGGCTCCCTCACCACTGTGCAGAGACGTCCCAGGAACGTGGAGATGTCTCTTCCTGGGGTGTGCGGGTTCCGCATGGAGACCGTGATCCTCCTTTCATCCCTCTGTATAGGACAGGATCCTAAAAAGGAATGAAAAGGGGAGTCCGGCATCGCTGCGTTCATCGCCTCCCAGTATCTCCTGCAGGCATTCACCGTGGCAAAGGTTACCAGAAAAATGCCAGTCATGAAGGTCTGGACACTCAGGGTTTCCGCCCTGGAGAAGCCCTGATCCAGAATCATCTTCTTGCAGAACACGTCGCTGGACATGTCCGGCAACCTACCATCCACCGCCTTTAGCTTCAGGGCGACCGTCTGCCGCATCCAAGGCTCCAGGGTTGGAGCCTTTTCAGGCGGCGTCCGGGCTCCCTCCGGCTGGCTGGCGTCGGAGGTAGGGGCCTCTTGGGCCGAAGAAGCCTCTGGATGAGCCTTCCTGGAGGTCCCTGGGTCCTGAGCCTTCTTGGCTGCCTTCTCTGGCTTGCTTGCCATGGCTGGTTCCTGCTTGAGTTCCCGGAGCTGGATCTTGGATTCTTCTCCGGGTGTCTTCTCCCGCTGTGTTCCTCCTCGAAGTTCCTCTGGTCTCCCCAAGTCTTCTCCGAGCCTTCGTCTTCTTGCTTCTTTCTGCCAAGCTCTTCTTCCGTCCGATCTCCCTCTTCCGGTCTCGGCTGGGCTTTGGAGCTCGTCTCCCTGATCGTATCTCGTCAAGTGTAGCTAGCTCAGTTTGTTCTGATAAGAACAGATACTACACTTGATCTTAGCCAAAAGGCCGAGAAGCGATAACCAGAATTGGTTTGGGCCTCGAGTGGCACCCTGGCCTATGCCGGACACATCTTAGGGAGAGAGAGCGAGAGGGAGACAAACCCACGCCTACACAAGACATTTTGTCACCCAAGCCAACCCTTGAAAAGGCTGCTTTGCAGAGCCAAAACAAGAAGAATGGTGCGTTTTGCAGCCGCCGCCCACTGCAATGAATCTGAATAACTCCTCCTTTAGGGCGCAAGCAACTCCCCTCCCCCTTGCAGTCTTTCCAATTCACGATACAAAAAGACGGACAGGACAGGTTGCCTGACTTTCCGTCACTGCCACCCTTTGCCATCCTTACCCGTAGAAAGCCCTTTCATCATCCCCAAACCCTAATCTTTTCCCTTTCCTTCCCAGCCCCCAAACCCTGCCCTCTGTACCTTTCTCACCACCCGCTTCCCTTCTCCTGTCATCCCCCTACCACCCGGGAAAAAAAGAGATTGCCCCCTCCTTCCACTAGCCCACCCTCCCACCCAAAGAACAACTTCTTCTGCGCAGCTTGTTTTCTAGGCAGCAGCGCTATTGTGATGTCATCGGGGGGCATTGTGACAAGCCGCCAGTGTTCCGTCTCTTCATGTTGTGCACAGTTCAAACGGAAAATACATCAACAGGCAGACTACAGAAAAGCTTACTATCAAAGGTTAGAGGGGGGCTTTCTCAGAGGGCTTTTTACAGTTTTTCTATTCCCAATTAGCCGTTTAAGTGTACTTATTGAAAGTAGTAATTCTTTCATAGGCCGCCCTTTCTTAGTATTTGACGTTCCTTATATTGCGGTATGAGGCTTCGCAGTAGGTTGCAAACATTCATCACCCATGACTGTCCCCAATTGAGCTCAGAAGCTCAATGTCTATCATGACCTCTCTTTTAGAATGTCCAAGAGCAAGCAAACTATTCCTCCAGGAGAGGGCGCCAACAGACTACTAAAGAGATCATCATTACTCAAAGAAAACCCCAAAAACCAATGCATGATAGGAATAAACAGGTAACTTTCTTTGGAGTGGAAGCGGAGAGATCGCACCAGATGCCAATTCTAGATGTTATCACACCTGTGGTCACTGCAGCAGCAGGTGAATCCACTTTGTCCAAAAGGGATCTATTCCATTCAATTGCAAATGATCTAGATAAGACAGAGAACTGCAGCACGGGGACATAGCCGAGTTGGTCAGGTTGAGTGGTGATGAGTTTGCTATTTGGATGAATAAAGAAAGTCAAAAGTGTGAAAGATAAAAAACAAAAGGAGGAAGTGTGAAAAGTGAATGGGCCAAATTGAGGTGCATATGAAGACGTATGCTTTCTTCCAATTCATTAAATCGGGCTAATATGAATCAGGTGAATTGAGTTCTGCTTTTGGAAACTGGGTTAAGAAGGGGTGCACCGTTCCTGGAGGTACTGCAATACCAGGTCAATGCGTGGAGTGGACAGAGCAAGCTCTTTTTCCATCTCCCTGTTCTAAAAATCCATTTAATATATGGTCCCCAGATAGGGGACGTATCAGATATTAAACTGATAAGAACAGATACTACACTTGATCTTAGCCAAAAGGCCGAGAAGCGATAACCAGAATTGGTTTGGGCCTCGAGTGGCACCCTGGCCTATGCCGGACACATCTTAGGGAGAGAGAGCGAGAGGGAGACAAACCCACGCCTACACAAGACATTTTGTCACCCAAGCCAACCCTTGAAAAGGCTGCTTTGCAGAGCCAAAACAAGAAGAATGGTGCGTTTTGCAGCCGCCGCCCACTGCAATGAATCTGAATAACTCCTCCTTTAGGGCGCAAGCAACTCCCCTCCCCCTTGCAGTCTTTCCAATTCACGATACAAAAAGACGGACAGGACAGGTTGCCTGACTTTCCGTCACTGCCACCCTTTGCCATCCTTACCCGTAGAAAGCCCTTTCATCATCCCCAAACCCTAATCTTTTCCCTTTCCTTCCCAGCCCCCAAACCCTGCCCTCTGTACCTTTCTCACCACCCGCTTCCCTTCTCCTGTCATCCCCCTACCACCCGGGAAAAAAAGAGATTGCCCCCTCCTTCCACTAGCCCACCCTCCCACCCAAAGAACAACTTCTTCTGCGCAGCTTGTTTTCTAGGCAGCAGCGCTATTGTGATGTCATCGGGGGGCATTGTGACAAGCCGCCAGTGTTCCGTCTCTTCATGTTGTGCACAGTTCAAACGGAAAATACATCAACAGGCAGACTACAGAAAAGCTTACTATCAAAGGTTAGAGGGGGGCTTTCTCAGAGGGCTTTTTACAGTTTTTCTATTCCCAATTAGCCGTTTAAGTGTACTTATTGAAAGTAGTAATTCTTTCATAGGCCGCCCTTTCTTAGTATTTGACGTTCCTTATATTGCGGTATGAGGCTTCGCAGTAGGTTGCAAACATTCATCACCCATGACTGTCCCCAATTGAGCTCAGAAGCTCAATGTCTATCATGACCTCTCTTTTAGAATGTCCAAGAGCAAGCAAACTATTCCTCCAGGAGAGGGCGCCAACAGACTACTAAAGAGATCATCATTACTCAAAGAAAACCCCAAAAACCAATGCATGATAGGAATAAACAGGTAACTTTCTTTGGAGTGGAAGCGGAGAGATCGCACCAGATGCCAATTCTAGATGTTATCACACCTGTGGTCACTGCAGCAGCAGGTGAATCCACTTTGTCCAAAAGGGATCTATTCCATTCAATTGCAAATGATCTAGATAAGACAGAGAACTGCAGCACGGGGACATAGCCGAGTTGGTCAGGTTGAGTGGTGATGAGTTTGCTATTTGGATGAATAAAGAAAGTCAAAAGTGTGAAAGATAAAAAACAAAAGGAGGAAGTGTGAAAAGTGAATGGGCCAAATTGAGGTGCATATGAAGACGTATGCTTTCTTCCAATTCATTAAATCGGGCTAATATGAATCAGGTGAATTGAGTTCTGCTTTTGGAAACTGGGTTAAGAAGGGGTGCACCGTTCCTGGAGGTACTGCAATACCAGGTCAATGCGTGGAGTGGACAGAGCAAGCTCTTTTTCCATCTCCCTGTTCTAAAAATCCATTTAATATATGGTCCCCAGATAGGGGACGTATCAGATATTAAACTGATAAGAACAGATACTACACTTGATCTTAGCCAAAAGGCCGAGAAGCGATAACCAGAATTGGTTTGGGCCTCGAGTGGCACCCTGGCCTATGCCGGACACATCTTAGGGAGAGAGAGCGAGAGGGAGACAAACCCACGCCTACACAAGACATTTTGTCACCCAAGCCAACCCTTGAAAAGGCTGCTTTGCAGAGCCAAAACAAGAAGAATGGTGCGTTTTGCAGCCGCCGCCCACTGCAATGAATCTGAATAACTCCTCCTTTAGGGCGCAAGCAACTCCCCTCCCCCTTGCAGTCTTTCCAATTCACGATACAAAAAGACGGACAGGACAGGTTGCCTGACTTTCCGTCACTGCCACCCTTTGCCATCCTTACCCGTAGAAAGCCCTTTCATCATCCCCAAACCCTAATCTTTTCCCTTTCCTTCCCAGCCCCCAAACCCTGCCCTCTGTACCTTTCTCACCACCCGCTTCCCTTCTCCTGTCATCCCCCTACCACCCGGGAAAAAAAGAGATTGCCCCCTCCTTCCACTAGCCCACCCTCCCACCCAAAGAACAACTTCTTCTGCGCAGCTTGTTTTCTAGGCAGCAGCGCTATTGTGATGTCATCGGGGGGCATTGTGACAAGCCGCCAGTGTTCCGTCTCTTCATGTTGTGCACAGTTCAAACGGAAAATACATCAACAGGCAGACTACAGAAAAGCTTACTATCAAAGGTTAGAGGGGGGCTTTCTCAGAGGGCTTTTTACAGTTTTTCTATTCCCAATTAGCCGTTTAAGTGTACTTATTGAAAGTAGTAATTCTTTCATAGGCCGCCCTTTCTTAGTATTTGACGTTCCTTATATTGCGGTATGAGGCTTCGCAGTAGGTTGCAAACATTCATCACCCATGACTGTCCCCAATTGAGCTCAGAAGCTCAATGTCTATCATGACCTCTCTTTTAGAATGTCCAAGAGCAAGCAAACTATTCCTCCAGGAGAGGGCGCCAACAGACTACTAAAGAGATCATCATTACTCAAAGAAAACCCCAAAAACCAATGCATGATAGGAATAAACAGGTAACTTTCTTTGGAGTGGAAGCGGAGAGATCGCACCAGATGCCAATTCTAGATGTTATCACACCTGTGGTCACTGCAGCAGCAGGTGAATCCACTTTGTCCAAAAGGGATCTATTCCATTCAATTGCAAATGATCTAGATAAGACAGAGAACTGCAGCACGGGGACATAGCCGAGTTGGTCAGGTTGAGTGGTGATGAGTTTGCTATTTGGATGAATAAAGAAAGTCAAAAGTGTGAAAGATAAAAAACAAAAGGAGGAAGTGTGAAAAGTGAATGGGCCAAATTGAGGTGCATATGAAGACGTATGCTTTCTTCCAATTCATTAAATCGGGCTAATATGAATCAGGTGAATTGAGTTCTGCTTTTGGAAACTGGGTTAAGAAGGGGTGCACCGTTCCTGGAGGTACTGCAATACCAGGTCAATGCGTGGAGTGGACAGAGCAAGCTCTTTTTCCATCTCCCTGTTCTAAAAATCCATTTAATATATGGTCCCCAGATAGGGGACGTATCAGATATTAAACTGATAAGAACAGATACTACACTTGATCTTAGCCAAAAGGCCGAGAAGCGATAACCAGAATTGGTTTGGGCCTCGAGTGGCACCCTGGCCTATGCCGGACACATCTTAGGGAGAGAGAGCGAGAGGGAGACAAACCCACGCCTACACAAGACATTTTGTCACCCAAGCCAACCCTTGAAAAGGCTGCTTTGCAGAGCCAAAACAAGAAGAATGGTGCGTTTTGCAGCCGCCGCCCACTGCAATGAATCTGAATAACTCCTCCTTTAGGGCGCAAGCAACTCCCCTCCCCCTTGCAGTCTTTCCAATTCACGATACAAAAAGACGGACAGGACAGGTTGCCTGACTTTCCGTCACTGCCACCCTTTGCCATCCTTACCCGTAGAAAGCCCTTTCATCATCCCCAAACCCTAATCTTTTCCCTTTCCTTCCCAGCCCCCAAACCCTGCCCTCTGTACCTTTCTCACCACCCGCTTCCCTTCTCCTGTCATCCCCCTACCACCCGGGAAAAAAAGAGATTGCCCCCTCCTTCCACTAGCCCACCCTCCCACCCAAAGAACAACTTCTTCTGCGCAGCTTGTTTTCTAGGCAGCAGCGCTATTGTGATGTCATCGGGGGGCATTGTGACAAGCCGCCAGTGTTCCGTCTCTTCATGTTGTGCACAGTTCAAACGGAAAATACATCAACAGGCAGACTACAGAAAAGCTTACTATCAAAGGTTAGAGGGGGGCTTTCTCAGAGGGCTTTTTACAGTTTTTCTATTCCCAATTAGCCGTTTAAGTGTACTTATTGAAAGTAGTAATTCTTTCATAGGCCGCCCTTTCTTAGTATTTGACGTTCCTTATATTGCGGTATGAGGCTTCGCAGTAGGTTGCAAACATTCATCACCCATGACTGTCCCCAATTGAGCTCAGAAGCTCAATGTCTATCATGACCTCTCTTTTAGAATGTCCAAGAGCAAGCAAACTATTCCTCCAGGAGAGGGCGCCAACAGACTACTAAAGAGATCATCATTACTCAAAGAAAACCCCAAAAACCAATGCATGATAGGAATAAACAGGTAACTTTCTTTGGAGTGGAAGCGGAGAGATCGCACCAGATGCCAATTCTAGATGTTATCACACCTGTGGTCACTGCAGCAGCAGGTGAATCCACTTTGTCCAAAAGGGATCTATTCCATTCAATTGCAAATGATCTAGATAAGACAGAGAACTGCAGCACGGGGACATAGCCGAGTTGGTCAGGTTGAGTGGTGATGAGTTTGCTATTTGGATGAATAAAGAAAGTCAAAAGTGTGAAAGATAAAAAACAAAAGGAGGAAGTGTGAAAAGTGAATGGGCCAAATTGAGGTGCATATGAAGACGTATGCTTTCTTCCAATTCATTAAATCGGGCTAATATGAATCAGGTGAATTGAGTTCTGCTTTTGGAAACTGGGTTAAGAAGGGGTGCACCGTTCCTGGAGGTACTGCAATACCAGGTCAATGCGTGGAGTGGACAGAGCAAGCTCTTTTTCCATCTCCCTGTTCTAAAAATCCATTTAATATATGGTCCCCAGATAGGGGACGTATCAGATATTAAACTGATAAGAACAGATACTACACTTGATCTTAGCCAAAAGGCCGAGAAGCGATAACCAGAATTGGTTTGGGCCTCGAGTGGCACCCTGGCCTATGCCGGACACATCTTAGGGAGAGAGAGCGAGAGGGAGACAAACCCACGCCTACACAAGACATTTTGTCACCCAAGCCAACCCTTGAAAAGGCTGCTTTGCAGAGCCAAAACAAGAAGAATGGTGCGTTTTGCAGCCGCCGCCCACTGCAATGAATCTGAATAACTCCTCCTTTAGGGCGCAAGCAACTCCCCTCCCCCTTGCAGTCTTTCCAATTCACGATACAAAAAGACGGACAGGACAGGTTGCCTGACTTTCCGTCACTGCCACCCTTTGCCATCCTTACCCGTAGAAAGCCCTTTCATCATCCCCAAACCCTAATCTTTTCCCTTTCCTTCCCAGCCCCCAAACCCTGCCCTCTGTACCTTTCTCACCACCCGCTTCCCTTCTCCTGTCATCCCCCTACCACCCGGGAAAAAAAGAGATTGCCCCCTCCTTCCACTAGCCCACCCTCCCACCCAAAGAACAACTTCTTCTGCGCAGCTTGTTTTCTAGGCAGCAGCGCTATTGTGATGTCATCGGGGGGCATTGTGACAAGCCGCCAGTGTTCCGTCTCTTCATGTTGTGCACAGTTCAAACGGAAAATACATCAACAGGCAGACTACAGAAAAGCTTACTATCAAAGGTTAGAGGGGGGCTTTCTCAGAGGGCTTTTTACAGTTTTTCTATTCCCAATTAGCCGTTTAAGTGTACTTATTGAAAGTAGTAATTCTTTCATAGGCCGCCCTTTCTTAGTATTTGACGTTCCTTATATTGCGGTATGAGGCTTCGCAGTAGGTTGCAAACATTCATCACCCATGACTGTCCCCAATTGAGCTCAGAAGCTCAATGTCTATCATGACCTCTCTTTTAGAATGTCCAAGAGCAAGCAAACTATTCCTCCAGGAGAGGGCGCCAACAGACTACTAAAGAGATCATCATTACTCAAAGAAAACCCCAAAAACCAATGCATGATAGGAATAAACAGGTAACTTTCTTTGGAGTGGAAGCGGAGAGATCGCACCAGATGCCAATTCTAGATGTTATCACACCTGTGGTCACTGCAGCAGCAGGTGAATCCACTTTGTCCAAAAGGGATCTATTCCATTCAATTGCAAATGATCTAGATAAGACAGAGAACTGCAGCACGGGGACATAGCCGAGTTGGTCAGGTTGAGTGGTGATGAGTTTGCTATTTGGATGAATAAAGAAAGTCAAAAGTGTGAAAGATAAAAAACAAAAGGAGGAAGTGTGAAAAGTGAATGGGCCAAATTGAGGTGCATATGAAGACGTATGCTTTCTTCCAATTCATTAAATCGGGCTAATATGAATCAGGTGAATTGAGTTCTGCTTTTGGAAACTGGGTTAAGAAGGGGTGCACCGTTCCTGGAGGTACTGCAATACCAGGTCAATGCGTGGAGTGGACAGAGCAAGCTCTTTTTCCATCTCCCTGTTCTAAAAATCCATTTAATATATGGTCCCCAGATAGGGGACGTATCAGATATTAAACTGATAAGAACAGATACTACACTTGATCTTAGCCAAAAGGCCGAGAAGCGATAACCAGAATTGGTTTGGGCCTCGAGTGGCACCCTGGCCTATGCCGGACACATCTTAGGGAGAGAGAGCGAGAGGGAGACAAACCCACGCCTACACAAGACATTTTGTCACCCAAGCCAACCCTTGAAAAGGCTGCTTTGCAGAGCCAAAACAAGAAGAATGGTGCGTTTTGCAGCCGCCGCCCACTGCAATGAATCTGAATAACTCCTCCTTTAGGGCGCAAGCAACTCCCCTCCCCCTTGCAGTCTTTCCAATTCACGATACAAAAAGACGGACAGGACAGGTTGCCTGACTTTCCGTCACTGCCACCCTTTGCCATCCTTACCCGTAGAAAGCCCTTTCATCATCCCCAAACCCTAATCTTTTCCCTTTCCTTCCCAGCCCCCAAACCCTGCCCTCTGTACCTTTCTCACCACCCGCTTCCCTTCTCCTGTCATCCCCCTACCACCCGGGAAAAAAAGAGATTGCCCCCTCCTTCCACTAGCCCACCCTCCCACCCAAAGAACAACTTCTTCTGCGCAGCTTGTTTTCTAGGCAGCAGCGCTATTGTGATGTCATCGGGGGGCATTGTGACAAGCCGCCAGTGTTCCGTCTCTTCATGTTGTGCACAGTTCAAACGGAAAATACATCAACAGGCAGACTACAGAAAAGCTTACTATCAAAGGTTAGAGGGGGGCTTTCTCAGAGGGCTTTTTACAGTTTTTCTATTCCCAATTAGCCGTTTAAGTGTACTTATTGAAAGTAGTAATTCTTTCATAGGCCGCCCTTTCTTAGTATTTGACGTTCCTTATATTGCGGTATGAGGCTTCGCAGTAGGTTGCAAACATTCATCACCCATGACTGTCCCCAATTGAGCTCAGAAGCTCAATGTCTATCATGACCTCTCTTTTAGAATGTCCAAGAGCAAGCAAACTATTCCTCCAGGAGAGGGCGCCAACAGACTACTAAAGAGATCATCATTACTCAAAGAAAACCCCAAAAACCAATGCATGATAGGAATAAACAGGTAACTTTCTTTGGAGTGGAAGCGGAGAGATCGCACCAGATGCCAATTCTAGATGTTATCACACCTGTGGTCACTGCAGCAGCAGGTGAATCCACTTTGTCCAAAAGGGATCTATTCCATTCAATTGCAAATGATCTAGATAAGACAGAGAACTGCAGCACGGGGACATAGCCGAGTTGGTCAGGTTGAGTGGTGATGAGTTTGCTATTTGGATGAATAAAGAAAGTCAAAAGTGTGAAAGATAAAAAACAAAAGGAGGAAGTGTGAAAAGTGAATGGGCCAAATTGAGGTGCATATGAAGACGTATGCTTTCTTCCAATTCATTAAATCGGGCTAATATGAATCAGGTGAATTGAGTTCTGCTTTTGGAAACTGGGTTAAGAAGGGGTGCACCGTTCCTGGAGGTACTGCAATACCAGGTCAATGCGTGGAGTGGACAGAGCAAGCTCTTTTTCCATCTCCCTGTTCTAAAAATCCATTTAATATATGGTCCCCAGATAGGGGACGTATCAGATATTAAACTGATAAGAACAGATACTACACTTGATCTTAGCCAAAAGGCCGAGAAGCGATAACCAGAATTGGTTTGGGCCTCGAGTGGCACCCTGGCCTATGCCGGACACATCTTAGGGAGAGAGAGCGAGAGGGAGACAAACCCACGCCTACACAAGACATTTTGTCACCCAAGCCAACCCTTGAAAAGGCTGCTTTGCAGAGCCAAAACAAGAAGAATGGTGCGTTTTGCAGCCGCCGCCCACTGCAATGAATCTGAATAACTCCTCCTTTAGGGCGCAAGCAACTCCCCTCCCCCTTGCAGTCTTTCCAATTCACGATACAAAAAGACGGACAGGACAGGTTGCCTGACTTTCCGTCACTGCCACCCTTTGCCATCCTTACCCGTAGAAAGCCCTTTCATCATCCCCAAACCCTAATCTTTTCCCTTTCCTTCCCAGCCCCCAAACCCTGCCCTCTGTACCTTTCTCACCACCCGCTTCCCTTCTCCTGTCATCCCCCTACCACCCGGGAAAAAAAGAGATTGCCCCCTCCTTCCACTAGCCCACCCTCCCACCCAAAGAACAACTTCTTCTGCGCAGCTTGTTTTCTAGGCAGCAGCGCTATTGTGATGTCATCGGGGGGCATTGTGACAAGCCGCCAGTGTTCCGTCTCTTCATGTTGTGCACAGTTCAAACGGAAAATACATCAACAGGCAGACTACAGAAAAGCTTACTATCAAAGGTTAGAGGGGGGCTTTCTCAGAGGGCTTTTTACAGTTTTTCTATTCCCAATTAGCCGTTTAAGTGTACTTATTGAAAGTAGTAATTCTTTCATAGGCCGCCCTTTCTTAGTATTTGACGTTCCTTATATTGCGGTATGAGGCTTCGCAGTAGGTTGCAAACATTCATCACCCATGACTGTCCCCAATTGAGCTCAGAAGCTCAATGTCTATCATGACCTCTCTTTTAGAATGTCCAAGAGCAAGCAAACTATTCCTCCAGGAGAGGGCGCCAACAGACTACTAAAGAGATCATCATTACTCAAAGAAAACCCCAAAAACCAATGCATGATAGGAATAAACAGGTAACTTTCTTTGGAGTGGAAGCGGAGAGATCGCACCAGATGCCAATTCTAGATGTTATCACACCTGTGGTCACTGCAGCAGCAGGTGAATCCACTTTGTCCAAAAGGGATCTATTCCATTCAATTGCAAATGATCTAGATAAGACAGAGAACTGCAGCACGGGGACATAGCCGAGTTGGTCAGGTTGAGTGGTGATGAGTTTGCTATTTGGATGAATAAAGAAAGTCAAAAGTGTGAAAGATAAAAAACAAAAGGAGGAAGTGTGAAAAGTGAATGGGCCAAATTGAGGTGCATATGAAGACGTATGCTTTCTTCCAATTCATTAAATCGGGCTAATATGAATCAGGTGAATTGAGTTCTGCTTTTGGAAACTGGGTTAAGAAGGGGTGCACCGTTCCTGGAGGTACTGCAATACCAGGTCAATGCGTGGAGTGGACAGAGCAAGCTCTTTTTCCATCTCCCTGTTCTAAAAATCCATTTAATATATGGTCCCCAGATAGGGGACGTATCAGATATTAAACTGATAAGAACAGATTTTGATTTAATGAAGCTTTCCAAAGCACCACAAAAAATGCATGACCGAAGTCACACCAAAAACAGTGCAAAGGCTAGGATTCGTGTGGACCCCACCGTGAGGAGAGGGTCCCCAAAAATCAACCCCGTCCCTCCGAGCCAGAAGGCCACAGCAAGGGTCAGGGATCTTCGGTGCTCCCCCAAGCCGAAGCCTGGTTGAGCCTTGTCGTTGCTCCCAGCGTCCACCCAGGCATCTTACCCAAGTGGAGTAGAGAGCTACTAGTTGTTGGTTTCGCAGCCGAAACTGCCCGGACCGTCAACCGGTGTTGGTTTTTCAGCCCAAGGCTAACCGGACCTCCAACCGGGTGTTGGTTTCTCAGCCGAAGCTGACCCAGACCTCCAACCGGGTGTTGGTTTCTCAGCCGAAGCTGACCCGGACCTCCAACCGGGTGTTAGTTTCTCAGCCCAAAGCTGACCAGACCTCCGACCGGGATTATAAAAATTTCCCTTCCTAGCCAGAAGGCCGGGATAGGGTAATATGCTCAAAAAGTATGAAAAGGCAAGGTACGGTGTGCTACAGAGCCCAAGGCTTGCCGGGGTCCCAAGCCAGCAAGCTCAGACTCACTCCAGGGTCGTCAGTCCTGGGGCACGTTGTACCATAGCCCCCCATCCTTACTCAGTCTAATAGCCTCGATCCTGGTAGGGCCATGTTTTCCACTAGATGAATATACTATCCACCCAGAGTACTAGCAAGCGCAACCTTCCAGTGTGCATTGTATCATTGTACTAAGGTGGCCTGGAGCTTAAACCACCTCTTCGAACAACACTACACTTGATCTTAGCCAAAAGGCCGAGAAGCGATAACCAGAATTGGTTTGGGCCTCGAGTGGCACCCTGGCCTATGCCGGACACATCTTAGGGAGAGAGAGCGAGAGGGAGACAAACCCACGCCTACACAAGACATTTTGTCACCCAAGCCAACCCTTGAAAAGGCTGCTTTGCAGAGCCAAAACAAGAAGAATGGTGCGTTTTGCAGCCGCCGCCCACTGCAATGAATCTGAATAACTCCTCCTTTAGGGCGCAAGCAACTCCCCTCCCCCTTGCAGTCTTTCCAATTCACGATACAAAAAGACGGACAGGACAGGTTGCCTGACTTTCCGTCACTGCCACCCTTTGCCATCCTTACCCGTAGAAAGCCCTTTCATCATCCCCAAACCCTAATCTTTTCCCTTTCCTTCCCAGCCCCCAAACCCTGCCCTCTGTACCTTTCTCACCACCCGCTTCCCTTCTCCTGTCATCCCCCTACCACCCGGGAAAAAAAGAGATTGCCCCCTCCTTCCACTAGCCCACCCTCCCACCCAAAGAACAACTTCTTCTGCGCAGCTTGTTTTCTAGGCAGCAGCGCTATTGTGATGTCATCGGGGGGCATTGTGACAAGCCGCCAGTGTTCCGTCTCTTCATGTTGTGCACAGTTCAAACGGAAAATACATCAACAGGCAGACTACAGAAAAGCTTACTATCAAAGGTTAGAGGGGGGCTTTCTCAGAGGGCTTTTTACAGTTTTTCTATTCCCAATTAGCCGTTTAAGTGTACTTATTGAAAGTAGTAATTCTTTCATAGGCCGCCCTTTCTTAGTATTTGACGTTCCTTATATTGCGGTATGAGGCTTCGCAGTAGGTTGCAAACATTCATCACCCATGACTGTCCCCAATTGAGCTCAGAAGCTCAATGTCTATCATGACCTCTCTTTTAGAATGTCCAAGAGCAAGCAAACTATTCCTCCAGGAGAGGGCGCCAACAGACTACTAAAGAGATCATCATTACTCAAAGAAAACCCCAAAAACCAATGCATGATAGGAATAAACAGGTAACTTTCTTTGGAGTGGAAGCGGAGAGATCGCACCAGATGCCAATTCTAGATGTTATCACACCTGTGGTCACTGCAGCAGCAGGTGAATCCACTTTGTCCAAAAGGGATCTATTCCATTCAATTGCAAATGATCTAGATAAGACAGAGAACTGCAGCACGGGGACATAGCCGAGTTGGTCAGGTTGAGTGGTGATGAGTTTGCTATTTGGATGAATAAAGAAAGTCAAAAGTGTGAAAGATAAAAAACAAAAGGAGGAAGTGTGAAAAGTGAATGGGCCAAATTGAGGTGCATATGAAGACGTATGCTTTCTTCCAATTCATTAAATCGGGCTAATATGAATCAGGTGAATTGAGTTCTGCTTTTGGAAACTGGGTTAAGAAGGGGTGCACCGTTCCTGGAGGTACTGCAATACCAGGTCAATGCGTGGAGTGGACAGAGCAAGCTCTTTTTCCATCTCCCTGTTCTAAAAATCCATTTAATATATGGTCCCCAGATAGGGGACGTATCAGATATTAAACTGATAAGAACAGATACTACACTTGATCTTAGCCAAAAGGCCGAGAAGCGATAACCAGAATTGGTTTGGGCCTCGAGTGGCACCCTGGCCTATGCCGGACACATCTTAGGGAGAGAGAGCGAGAGGGAGACAAACCCACGCCTACACAAGACATTTTGTCACCCAAGCCAACCCTTGAAAAGGCTGCTTTGCAGAGCCAAAACAAGAAGAATGGTGCGTTTTGCAGCCGCCGCCCACTGCAATGAATCTGAATAACTCCTCCTTTAGGGCGCAAGCAACTCCCCTCCCCCTTGCAGTCTTTCCAATTCACGATACAAAAAGACGGACAGGACAGGTTGCCTGACTTTCCGTCACTGCCACCCTTTGCCATCCTTACCCGTAGAAATCCCTTTCATCATCCCCAAACCCTAATCTTTTCCCTTTCCTTCCCAGCCCCCAAACCCTGCCCTCTGTACCTTTCTCACCACCCGCTTCCCTTCTCCTGTCATCCCCCTACCACCCGGGAAAAAAAGAGATTGCCCCCTCCTTCCACTAGCCCACCCTCCCACCCAAAGAACAACTTCTTCTGCGCAGCTTGTTTTCTAGGCAGCAGCGCTATTGTGATGTCATCGGGGGGCATTGTGACAAGCCGCCAGTGTTCCGTCTCTTCATGTTGTGCACAGTTCAAACGGAAAATACATCAACAGGCAGACTACAGAAAAGCTTACTATCAAAGGTTAGAGGGGGGCTTTCTCAGAGGGCTTTTTACAGTTTTTCTATTCCCAATTAGCCGTTTAAGTGTACTTATTGAAAGTAGTAATTCTTTCATAGGCCGCCCTTTCTTAGTATTTGACGTTCCTTATATTGCGGTATGAGGCTTCGCAGTAGGTTGCAAACATTCATCACCCATGACTGTCCCCAATTGAGCTCAGAAGCTCAATGTCTATCATGACCTCTCTTTTAGAATGTCCAAGAGCAAGCAAACTATTCCTCCAGGAGAGGGCGCCAACAGACTACTAAAGAGATCATCATTACTCAAAGAAAACCCCAAAAACCAATGCATGATAGGAATAAACAGGTAACTTTCTTTGGAGTGGAAGCGGAGAGATCGCACCAGATGCCAATTCTAGATGTTATCACACCTGTGGTCACTGCAGCAGCAGGTGAATCCACTTTGTCCAAAAGGGATCTATTCCATTCAATTGCAAATGATCTAGATAAGACAGAGAACTGCAGCACGGGGACATAGCCGAGTTGGTCAGGTTGAGTGGTGATGAGTTTGCTATTTGGATGAATAAAGAAAGTCAAAAGTGTGAAAGATAAAAAACAAAAGGAGGAAGTGTGAAAAGTGAATGGGCCAAATTGAGGTGCATATGAAGACGTATGCTTTCTTCCAATTCATTAAATCGGGCTAATATGAATCAGGTGAATTGAGTTCTGCTTTTGGAAACTGGGTTAAGAAGGGGTGCACCGTTCCTGGAGGTACTGCAATACCAGGTCAATGCGTGGAGTGGACAGAGCAAGCTCTTTTTCCATCTCCCTGTTCTAAAAATCCATTTAATATATGGTCCCCAGATAGGGGACGTATCAGATATTAAACTGATAAGAACAGATACTACACTTGATCTTAGCCAAAAGGCCGAGAAGCGATAACCAGAATTGGTTTGGGCCTCGAGTGGCACCCTGGCCTATGCCGGACACATCTTAGGGAGAGAGAGCGAGAGGGAGACAAACCCACGCCTACACAAGACATTTTGTCACCCAAGCCAACCCTTGAAAAGGCTGCTTTGCAGAGCCAAAACAAGAAGAATGGTGCGTTTTGCAGCCGCCGCCCACTGCAATGAATCTGAATAACTCCTCCTTTAGGGCGCAAGCAACTCCCCTCCCCCTTGCAGTCTTTCCAATTCACGATACAAAAAGACGGACAGGACAGGTTGCCTGACTTTCCGTCACTGCCACCCTTTGCCATCCTTACCCGTAGAAAGCCCTTTCATCATCCCCAAACCCTAATCTTTTCCCTTTCCTTCCCAGCCCCCAAACCCTGCCCTCTGTACCTTTCTCACCACCCGCTTCCCTTCTCCTGTCATCCCCCTACCACCCGGGAAAAAAAGAGATTGCCCCCTCCTTCCACTAGCCCACCCTCCCACCCAAAGAACAACTTCTTCTGCGCAGCTTGTTTTCTAGGCAGCAGCGCTATTGTGATGTCATCGGGGGGCATTGTGACAAGCCGCCAGTGTTCCGTCTCTTCATGTTGTGCACAGTTCAAACGGAAAATACATCAACAGGCAGACTACAGAAAAGCTTACTATCAAAGGTTAGAGGGGGGCTTTCTCAGAGGGCTTTTTACAGTTTTTCTATTCCCAATTAGCCGTTTAAGTGTACTTATTGAAAGTAGTAATTCTTTCATAGGCCGCCCTTTCTTAGTATTTGACGTTCCTTATATTGCGGTATGAGGCTTCGCAGTAGGTTGCAAACATTCATCACCCATGACTGTCCCCAATTGAGCTCAGAAGCTCAATGTCTATCATGACCTCTCTTTTAGAATGTCCAAGAGCAAGCAAACTATTCCTCCAGGAGAGGGCGCCAACAGACTACTAAAGAGATCATCATTACTCAAAGAAAACCCCAAAAACCAATGCATGATAGGAATAAACAGGTAACTTTCTTTGGAGTGGAAGCGGAGAGATCGCACCAGATGCCAATTCTAGATGTTATCACACCTGTGGTCACTGCAGCAGCAGGTGAATCCACTTTGTCCAAAAGGGATCTATTCCATTCAATTGCAAATGATCTAGATAAGACAGAGAACTGCAGCACGGGGACATAGCCGAGTTGGTCAGGTTGAGTGGTGATGAGTTTGCTATTTGGATGAATAAAGAAAGTCAAAAGTGTGAAAGATAAAAAACAAAAGGAGGAAGTGTGAAAAGTGAATGGGCCAAATTGAGGTGCATATGAAGACGTATGCTTTCTTCCAATTCATTAAATCGGGCTAATATGAATCAGGTGAATTGAGTTCTGCTTTTGGAAACTGGGTTAAGAAGGGGTGCACCGTTCCTGGAGGTACTGCAATACCAGGTCAATGCGTGGAGTGGACAGAGCAAGCTCTTTTTCCATCTCCCTGTTCTAAAAATCCATTTAATATATGGTCCCCAGATAGGGGACGTATCAGATATTAAACTGATAAGAACAGATACTACACTTGATCTTAGCCAAAAGGCCGAGAAGCGATAACCAGAATTGGTTTGGGCCTCGAGTGGCACCCTGGCCTATGCCGGACACATCTTAGGGAGAGAGAGCGAGAGGGAGACAAACCCACGCCTACACAAGACATTTTGTCACCCAAGCCAACCCTTGAAAAGGCTGCTTTGCAGAGCCAAAACAAGAAGAATGGTGCGTTTTGCAGCCGCCGCCCACTGCAATGAATCTGAATAACTCCTCCTTTAGGGCGCAAGCAACTCCCCTCCCCCTTGCAGTCTTTCCAATTCACGATACAAAAAGACGGACAGGACAGGTTGCCTGACTTTCCGTCACTGCCACCCTTTGCCATCCTTACCCGTAGAAAGCCCTTTCATCATCCCCAAACCCTAATCTTTTCCCTTTCCTTCCCAGCCCCCAAACCCTGCCCTCTGTACCTTTCTCACCACCCGCTTCCCTTCTCCTGTCATCCCCCTACCACCCGGGAAAAAAAGAGATTGCCCCCTCCTTCCACTAGCCCACCCTCCCACCCAAAGAACAACTTCTTCTGCGCAGCTTGTTTTCTAGGCAGCAGCGCTATTGTGATGTCATCGGGGGGCATTGTGACAAGCCGCCAGTGTTCCGTCTCTTCATGTTGTGCACAGTTCAAACGGAAAATACATCAACAGGCAGACTACAGAAAAGCTTACTATCAAAGGTTAGAGGGGGGCTTTCTCAGAGGGCTTTTTACAGTTTTTCTATTCCCAATTAGCCGTTTAAGTGTACTTATTGAAAGTAGTAATTCTTTCATAGGCCGCCCTTTCTTAGTATTTGACGTTCCTTATATTGCGGTATGAGGCTTCGCAGTAGGTTGCAAACATTCATCACCCATGACTGTCCCCAATTGAGCTCAGAAGCTCAATGTCTATCATGACCTCTCTTTTAGAATGTCCAAGAGCAAGCAAACTATTCCTCCAGGAGAGGGCGCCAACAGACTACTAAAGAGATCATCATTACTCAAAGAAAACCCCAAAAACCAATGCATGATAGGAATAAACAGGTAACTTTCTTTGGAGTGGAAGCGGAGAGATCGCACCAGATGCCAATTCTAGATGTTATCACACCTGTGGTCACTGCAGCAGCAGGTGAATCCACTTTGTCCAAAAGGGATCTATTCCATTCAATTGCAAATGATCTAGATAAGACAGAGAACTGCAGCACGGGGACATAGCCGAGTTGGTCAGGTTGAGTGGTGATGAGTTTGCTATTTGGATGAATAAAGAAAGTCAAAAGTGTGAAAGATAAAAAACAAAAGGAGGAAGTGTGAAAAGTGAATGGGCCAAATTGAGGTGCATATGAAGACGTATGCTTTCTTCCAATTCATTAAATCGGGCTAATATGAATCAGGTGAATTGAGTTCTGCTTTTGGAAACTGGGTTAAGAAGGGGTGCACCGTTCCTGGAGGTACTGCAATACCAGGTCAATGCGTGGAGTGGACAGAGCAAGCTCTTTTTCCATCTCCCTGTTCTAAAAATCCATTTAATATATGGTCCCCAGATAGGGGACGTATCAGATATTAAACTGATAAGAACAGATACTACACTTGATCTTAGCCAAAAGGCCGAGAAGCGATAACCAGAATTGGTTTGGGCCTCGAGTGGCACCCTGGCCTATGCCGGACACATCTTAGGGAGAGAGAGCGAGAGGGAGACAAACCCACGCCTACACAAGACATTTTGTCACCCAAGCCAACCCTTGAAAAGGCTGCTTTGCAGAGCCAAAACAAGAAGAATGGTGCGTTTTGCAGCCGCCGCCCACTGCAATGAATCTGAATAACTCCTCCTTTAGGGCGCAAGCAACTCCCCTCCCCCTTGCAGTCTTTCCAATTCACGATACAAAAAGACGGACAGGACAGGTTGCCTGACTTTCCGTCACTGCCACCCTTTGCCATCCTTACCCGTAGAAAGCCCTTTCATCATCCCCAAACCCTAATCTTTTCCCTTTCCTTCCCAGCCCCCAAACCCTGCCCTCTGTACCTTTCTCACCACCCGCTTCCCTTCTCCTGTCATCCCCCTACCACCCGGGAAAAAAAGAGATTGCCCCCTCCTTCCACTAGCCCACCCTCCCACCCAAAGAACAACTTCTTCTGCGCAGCTTGTTTTCTAGGCAGCAGCGCTATTGTGATGTCATCGGGGGGCATTGTGACAAGCCGCCAGTGTTCCGTCTCTTCATGTTGTGCACAGTTCAAACGGAAAATACATCAACAGGCAGACTACAGAAAAGCTTACTATCAAAGGTTAGAGGGGGGCTTTCTCAGAGGGCTTTTTACAGTTTTTCTATTCCCAATTAGCCGTTTAAGTGTACTTATTGAAAGTAGTAATTCTTTCATAGGCCGCCCTTTCTTAGTATTTGACGTTCCTTATATTGCGGTATGAGGCTTCGCAGTAGGTTGCAAACATTCATCACCCATGACTGTCCCCAATTGAGCTCAGAAGCTCAATGTCTATCATGACCTCTCTTTTAGAATGTCCAAGAGCAAGCAAACTATTCCTCCAGGAGAGGGCGCCAACAGACTACTAAAGAGATCATCATTACTCAAAGAAAACCCCAAAAACCAATGCATGATAGGAATAAACAGGTAACTTTCTTTGGAGTGGAAGCGGAGAGATCGCACCAGATGCCAATTCTAGATGTTATCACACCTGTGGTCACTGCAGCAGCAGGTGAATCCACTTTGTCCAAAAGGGATCTATTCCATTCAATTGCAAATGATCTAGATAAGACAGAGAACTGCAGCACGGGGACATAGCCGAGTTGGTCAGGTTGAGTGGTGATGAGTTTGCTATTTGGATGAATAAAGAAAGTCAAAAGTGTGAAAGATAAAAAACAAAAGGAGGAAGTGTGAAAAGTGAATGGGCCAAATTGAGGTGCATATGAAGACGTATGCTTTCTTCCAATTCATTAAATCGGGCTAATATGAATCAGGTGAATTGAGTTCTGCTTTTGGAAACTGGGTTAAGAAGGGGTGCACCGTTCCTGGAGGTACTGCAATACCAGGTCAATGCGTGGAGTGGACAGAGCAAGCTCTTTTTCCATCTCCCTGTTCTAAAAATCCATTTAATATATGGTCCCCAGATAGGGGACGTATCAGATATTAAACTGATAAGAACAGATACTACACTTGATCTTAGCCAAAAGGCCGAGAAGCGATAACCAGAATTGGTTTGGGCCTCGAGTGGCACCCTGGCCTATGCCGGACACATCTTAGGGAGAGAGAGCGAGAGGGAGACAAACCCACGCCTACACAAGACATTTTGTCACCCAAGCCAACCCTTGAAAAGGCTGCTTTGCAGAGCCAAAACAAGAAGAATGGTGCGTTTTGCAGCCGCCGCCCACTGCAATGAATCTGAATAACTCCTCCTTTAGGGCGCAAGCAACTCCCCTCCCCCTTGCAGTCTTTCCAATTCACGATACAAAAAGACGGACAGGACAGGTTGCCTGACTTTCCGTCACTGCCACCCTTTGCCATCCTTACCCGTAGAAAGCCCTTTCATCATCCCCAAACCCTAATCTTTTCCCTTTCCTTCCCAGCCCCCAAACCCTGCCCTCTGTACCTTTCTCACCACCCGCTTCCCTTCTCCTGTCATCCCCCTACCACCCGGGAAAAAAAGAGATTGCCCCCTCCTTCCACTAGCCCACCCTCCCACCCAAAGAACAACTTCTTCTGCGCAGCTTGTTTTCTAGGCAGCAGCGCTATTGTGATGTCATCGGGGGGCATTGTGACAAGCCGCCAGTGTTCCGTCTCTTCATGTTGTGCACAGTTCAAACGGAAAATACATCAACAGGCAGACTACAGAAAAGCTTACTATCAAAGGTTAGAGGGGGGCTTTCTCAGAGGGCTTTTTACAGTTTTTCTATTCCCAATTAGCCGTTTAAGTGTACTTATTGAAAGTAGTAATTCTTTCATAGGCCGCCCTTTCTTAGTATTTGACGTTCCTTATATTGCGGTATGAGGCTTCGCAGTAGGTTGCAAACATTCATCACCCATGACTGTCCCCAATTGAGCTCAGAAGCTCAATGTCTATCATGACCTCTCTTTTAGAATGTCCAAGAGCAAGCAAACTATTCCTCCAGGAGAGGGCGCCAACAGACTACTAAAGAGATCATCATTACTCAAAGAAAACCCCAAAAACCAATGCATGATAGGAATAAACAGGTAACTTTCTTTGGAGTGGAAGCGGAGAGATCGCACCAGATGCCAATTCTAGATGTTATCACACCTGTGGTCACTGCAGCAGCAGGTGAATCCACTTTGTCCAAAAGGGATCTATTCCATTCAATTGCAAATGATCTAGATAAGACAGAGAACTGCAGCACGGGGACATAGCCGAGTTGGTCAGGTTGAGTGGTGATGAGTTTGCTATTTGGATGAATAAAGAAAGTCAAAAGTGTGAAAGATAAAAAACAAAAGGAGGAAGTGTGAAAAGTGAATGGGCCAAATTGAGGTGCATATGAAGACGTATGCTTTCTTCCAATTCATTAAATCGGGCTAATATGAATCAGGTGAATTGAGTTCTGCTTTTGGAAACTGGGTTAAGAAGGGGTGCACCGTTCCTGGAGGTACTGCAATACCAGGTCAATGCGTGGAGTGGACAGAGCAAGCTCTTTTTCCATCTCCCTGTTCTAAAAATCCATTTAATATATGGTCCCCAGATAGGGGACGTATCAGATATTAAACTGATAAGAACAGATACTACACTTGATCTTAGCCAAAAGGCCGAGAAGCGATAACCAGAATTGGTTTGGGCCTCGAGTGGCACCCTGGCCTATGCCGGACACATCTTAGGGAGAGAGAGCGAGAGGGAGACAAACCCACGCCTACACAAGACATTTTGTCACCCAAGCCAACCCTTGAAAAGGCTGCTTTGCAGAGCCAAAACAAGAAGAATGGTGCGTTTTGCAGCCGCCGCCCACTGCAATGAATCTGAATAACTCCTCCTTTAGGGCGCAAGCAACTCCCCTCCCCCTTGCAGTCTTTCCAATTCACGATACAAAAAGACGGACAGGACAGGTTGCCTGACTTTCCGTCACTGCCACCCTTTGCCATCCTTACCCGTAGAAAGCCCTTTCATCATCCCCAAACCCTAATCTTTTCCCTTTCCTTCCCAGCCCCCAAACCCTGCCCTCTGTACCTTTCTCACCACCCGCTTCCCTTCTCCTGTCATCCCCCTACCACCCGGGAAAAAAAGAGATTGCCCCCTCCTTCCACTAGCCCACCCTCCCACCCAAAGAACAACTTCTTCTGCGCAGCTTGTTTTCTAGGCAGCAGCGCTATTGTGATGTCATCGGGGGGCATTGTGACAAGCCGCCAGTGTTCCGTCTCTTCATGTTGTGCACAGTTCAAACGGAAAATACATCAACAGGCAGACTACAGAAAAGCTTACTATCAAAGGTTAGAGGGGGGCTTTCTCAGAGGGCTTTTTACAGTTTTTCTATTCCCAATTAGCCGTTTAAGTGTACTTATTGAAAGTAGTAATTCTTTCATAGGCCGCCCTTTCTTAGTATTTGACGTTCCTTATATTGCGGTATGAGGCTTCGCAGTAGGTTGCAAACATTCATCACCCATGACTGTCCCCAATTGAGCTCAGAAGCTCAATGTCTATCATGACCTCTCTTTTAGAATGTCCAAGAGCAAGCAAACTATTCCTCCAGGAGAGGGCGCCAACAGACTACTAAAGAGATCATCATTACTCAAAGAAAACCCCAAAAACCAATGCATGATAGGAATAAACAGGTAACTTTCTTTGGAGTGGAAGCGGAGAGATCGCACCAGATGCCAATTCTAGATGTTATCACACCTGTGGTCACTGCAGCAGCAGGTGAATCCACTTTGTCCAAAAGGGATCTATTCCATTCAATTGCAAATGATCTAGATAAGACAGAGAACTGCAGCACGGGGACATAGCCGAGTTGGTCAGGTTGAGTGGTGATGAGTTTGCTATTTGGATGAATAAAGAAAGTCAAAAGTGTGAAAGATAAAAAACAAAAGGAGGAAGTGTGAAAAGTGAATGGGCCAAATTGAGGTGCATATGAAGACGTATGCTTTCTTCCAATTCATTAAATCGGGCTAATATGAATCAGGTGAATTGAGTTCTGCTTTTGGAAACTGGGTTAAGAAGGGGTGCACCGTTCCTGGAGGTACTGCAATACCAGGTCAATGCGTGGAGTGGACAGAGCAAGCTCTTTTTCCATCTCCCTGTTCTAAAAATCCATTTAATATATGGTCCCCAGATAGGGGACGTATCAGATATTAAACTGATAAGAACAGATACTACACTTGATCTTAGCCAAAAGGCCGAGAAGCGATAACCAGAATTGGTTTGGGCCTCGAGTGGCACCCTGGCCTATGCCGGACACATCTTAGGGAGAGAGAGCGAGAGGGAGACAAACCCACGCCTACACAAGACATTTTGTCACCCAAGCCAACCCTTGAAAAGGCTGCTTTGCAGAGCCAAAACAAGAAGAATGGTGCGTTTTGCAGCCGCCGCCCACTGCAATGAATCTGAATAACTCCTCCTTTAGGGCGCAAGCAACTCCCCTCCCCCTTGCAGTCTTTCCAATTCACGATACAAAAAGACGGACAGGACAGGTTGCCTGACTTTCCGTCACTGCCACCCTTTGCCATCCTTACCCGTAGAAAGCCCTTTCATCATCCCCAAACCCTAATCTTTTCCCTTTCCTTCCCAGCCCCCAAACCCTGCCCTCTGTACCTTTCTCACCACCCGCTTCCCTTCTCCTGTCATCCCCCTACCACCCGGGAAAAAAAGAGATTGCCCCCTCCTTCCACTAGCCCACCCTCCCACCCAAAGAACAACTTCTTCTGCGCAGCTTGTTTTCTAGGCAGCAGCGCTATTGTGATGTCATCGGGGGGCATTGTGACAAGCCGCCAGTGTTCCGTCTCTTCATGTTGTGCACAGTTCAAACGGAAAATACATCAACAGGCAGACTACAGAAAAGCTTACTATCAAAGGTTAGAGGGGGGCTTTCTCAGAGGGCTTTTTACAGTTTTTCTATTCCCAATTAGCCGTTTAAGTGTACTTATTGAAAGTAGTAATTCTTTCATAGGCCGCCCTTTCTTAGTATTTGACGTTCCTTATATTGCGGTATGAGGCTTCGCAGTAGGTTGCAAACATTCATCACCCATGACTGTCCCCAATTGAGCTCAGAAGCTCAATGTCTATCATGACCTCTCTTTTAGAATGTCCAAGAGCAAGCAAACTATTCCTCCAGGAGAGGGCGCCAACAGACTACTAAAGAGATCATCATTACTCAAAGAAAACCCCAAAAACCAATGCATGATAGGAATAAACAGGTAACTTTCTTTGGAGTGGAAGCGGAGAGATCGCACCAGATGCCAATTCTAGATGTTATCACACCTGTGGTCACTGCAGCAGCAGGTGAATCCACTTTGTCCAAAAGGGATCTATTCCATTCAATTGCAAATGATCTAGATAAGACAGAGAACTGCAGCACGGGGACATAGCCGAGTTGGTCAGGTTGAGTGGTGATGAGTTTGCTATTTGGATGAATAAAGAAAGTCAAAAGTGTGAAAGATAAAAAACAAAAGGAGGAAGTGTGAAAAGTGAATGGGCCAAATTGAGGTGCATATGAAGACGTATGCTTTCTTCCAATTCATTAAATCGGGCTAATATGAATCAGGTGAATTGAGTTCTGCTTTTGGAAACTGGGTTAAGAAGGGGTGCACCGTTCCTGGAGGTACTGCAATACCAGGTCAATGCGTGGAGTGGACAGAGCAAGCTCTTTTTCCATCTCCCTGTTCTAAAAATCCATTTAATATATGGTCCCCAGATAGGGGACGTATCAGATATTAAACTGATAAGAACAGATACTACACTTGATCTTAGCCAAAAGGCCGAGAAGCGATAACCAGAATTGGTTTGGGCCTCGAGTGGCACCCTGGCCTATGCCGGACACATCTTAGGGAGAGAGAGCGAGAGGGAGACAAACCCACGCCTACACAAGACATTTTGTCACCCAAGCCAACCCTTGAAAAGGCTGCTTTGCAGAGCCAAAACAAGAAGAATGGTGCGTTTTGCAGCCGCCGCCCACTGCAATGAATCTGAATAACTCCTCCTTTAGGGCGCAAGCAACTCCCCTCCCCCTTGCAGTCTTTCCAATTCACGATACAAAAAGACGGACAGGACAGGTTGCCTGACTTTCCGTCACTGCCACCCTTTGCCATCCTTACCCGTAGAAAGCCCTTTCATCATCCCCAAACCCTAATCTTTTCCCTTTCCTTCCCAGCCCCCAAACCCTGCCCTCTGTACCTTTCTCACCACCCGCTTCCCTTCTCCTGTCATCCCCCTACCACCCGGGAAAAAAAGAGATTGCCCCCTCCTTCCACTAGCCCACCCTCCCACCCAAAGAACAACTTCTTCTGCGCAGCTTGTTTTCTAGGCAGCAGCGCTATTGTGATGTCATCGGGGGGCATTGTGACAAGCCGCCAGTGTTCCGTCTCTTCATGTTGTGCACAGTTCAAACGGAAAATACATCAACAGGCAGACTACAGAAAAGCTTACTATCAAAGGTTAGAGGGGGGCTTTCTCAGAGGGCTTTTTACAGTTTTTCTATTCCCAATTAGCCGTTTAAGTGTACTTATTGAAAGTAGTAATTCTTTCATAGGCCGCCCTTTCTTAGTATTTGACGTTCCTTATATTGCGGTATGAGGCTTCGCAGTAGGTTGCAAACATTCATCACCCATGACTGTCCCCAATTGAGCTCAGAAGCTCAATGTCTATCATGACCTCTCTTTTAGAATGTCCAAGAGCAAGCAAACTATTCCTCCAGGAGAGGGCGCCAACAGACTACTAAAGAGATCATCATTACTCAAAGAAAACCCCAAAAACCAATGCATGATAGGAATAAACAGGTAACTTTCTTTGGAGTGGAAGCGGAGAGATCGCACCAGATGCCAATTCTAGATGTTATCACACCTGTGGTCACTGCAGCAGCAGGTGAATCCACTTTGTCCAAAAGGGATCTATTCCATTCAATTGCAAATGATCTAGATAAGACAGAGAACTGCAGCACGGGGACATAGCCGAGTTGGTCAGGTTGAGTGGTGATGAGTTTGCTATTTGGATGAATAAAGAAAGTCAAAAGTGTGAAAGATAAAAAACAAAAGGAGGAAGTGTGAAAAGTGAATGGGCCAAATTGAGGTGCATATGAAGACGTATGCTTTCTTCCAATTCATTAAATCGGGCTAATATGAATCAGGTGAATTGAGTTCTGCTTTTGGAAACTGGGTTAAGAAGGGGTGCACCGTTCCTGGAGGTACTGCAATACCAGGTCAATGCGTGGAGTGGACAGAGCAAGCTCTTTTTCCATCTCCCTGTTCTAAAAATCCATTTAATATATGGTCCCCAGATAGGGGACGTATCAGATATTAAACTGATAAGAACAGATTTTTTTGATTTAATGAAGCTTTCCAAAGCACCGCAAAAATGCATGACCGAAGTCACACCAAAAACAGTGCAAAGGCTAGGATTCGTGTGGACCCCTCCGTGAGAAGAGGATCCCCAAAAATCAACCCCGTCCCTCCGAGCCAGAAGGCCACAGCGAGGGTCAGGGATCTTCGGTGCTCCCCCAAGCCGAAGCCTGGTTGAGCCTTGTTGTTGCTCCCAGCGTCCACCGAGGCATCTTACCCAAGTGGAGTAGGGAGCTACTAGTCGTTGGTTTCGCAGCCGAGACTGCCCGGACCGTCAACCGGTGTTGGTTTCTCAGCCCAAGGCTAACCGGATCTCCAACCGGGTGTTGGTTTCTCAGCCGAAGCTGACCCAGACCTCCAACCGGGTGTTGGTTTCTCAGCCGAAGCTGACCCGGACCTCCAACCGGGTGTTAGTTTCTCAGCCCAAAGCTGACCAGACCTCCGACCGGGATTATAAAAATTTCCCTTCCTAGCCAGAAGGCCGGGATAGGGTAATATGCTCAAAAAGTATGAAAAGGCAAGGTACGGTGTGCTACAGAGCCCAAGGCTTGCCGGGGTCCCAAGCCAGCAAGCTCAGACTCACTCCAGGGTCGTCAGTCCTGGGGCACGTTGTACCATAGCCCCCCACCCTTACTCAGTCTAATAGCCTCGATCCTGGTAGGGCCATGTTTTCCTCTAGATGAATATACTATCCACCCAGAGTACTAGCAAGCGTAACCTTCCAGTGTGCATTGTATCATTGTACTAAGGTGGCCTGGAGCTTAAACCACCTCTTCGAACAACACTACACTTGATCTTAGCCAAAATACTACACTTGATCTTAGCCAAAAGGCCGAGAAGCGATAACCAGAATTGGTTTGGGCCTCGAGTGGCACCCTGGCCTATGCCGGACACATCTTAGGGAGAGAGAGCGAGAGGGAGACAAACCCACGCCTACACAAGACATTTTGTCACCCAAGCCAACCCTTGAAAAGGCTGCTTTGCAGAGCCAAAACAAGAAGAATGGTGCGTTTTGCAGCCGCCGCCCACTGCAATGAATCTGAATAACTCCTCCTTTAGGGCGCAAGCAACTCCCCTCCCCCTTGCAGTCTTTCCAATTCACGATACAAAAAGACGGACAGGACAGGTTGCCTGACTTTCCGTCACTGCCACCCTTTGCCATCCTTACCCGTAGAAAGCCCTTTCATCATCCCCAAACCCTAATCTTTTCCCTTTCCTTCCCAGCCCCCAAACCCTGCCCTCTGTACCTTTCTCACCACCCGCTTCCCTTCTCCTGTCATCCCCCTACCACCCGGGAAAAAAAGAGATTGCCCCCTCCTTCCACTAGCCCACCCTCCCACCCAAAGAACAACTTCTTCTGCGCAGCTTGTTTTCTAGGCAGCAGCGCTATTGTGATGTCATCGGGGGGCATTGTGACAAGCCGCCAGTGTTCCGTCTCTTCATGTTGTGCACAGTTCAAACGGAAAATACATCAACAGGCAGACTACAGAAAAGCTTACTATCAAAGGTTAGAGGGGGGCTTTCTCAGAGGGCTTTTTACAGTTTTTCTATTCCCAATTAGCCGTTTAAGTGTACTTATTGAAAGTAGTAATTCTTTCATAGGCCGCCCTTTCTTAGTATTTGACGTTCCTTATATTGCGGTATGAGGCTTCGCAGTAGGTTGCAAACATTCATCACCCATGACTGTCCCCAATTGAGCTCAGAAGCTCAATGTCTATCATGACCTCTCTTTTAGAATGTCCAAGAGCAAGCAAACTATTCCTCCAGGAGAGGGCGCCAACAGACTACTAAAGAGATCATCATTACTCAAAGAAAACCCCAAAAACCAATGCATGATAGGAATAAACAGGTAACTTTCTTTGGAGTGGAAGCGGAGAGATCGCACCAGATGCCAATTCTAGATGTTATCACACCTGTGGTCACTGCAGCAGCAGGTGAATCCACTTTGTCCAAAAGGGATCTATTCCATTCAATTGCAAATGATCTAGATAAGACAGAGAACTGCAGCACGGGGACATAGCCGAGTTGGTCAGGTTGAGTGGTGATGAGTTTGCTATTTGGATGAATAAAGAAAGTCAAAAGTGTGAAAGATAAAAAACAAAAGGAGGAAGTGTGAAAAGTGAATGGGCCAAATTGAGGTGCATATGAAGACGTATGCTTTCTTCCAATTCATTAAATCGGGCTAATATGAATCAGGTGAATTGAGTTCTGCTTTTGGAAACTGGGTTAAGAAGGGGTGCACCGTTCCTGGAGGTACTGCAATACCAGGTCAATGCGTGGAGTGGACAGAGCAAGCTCTTTTTCCATCTCCCTGTTCTAAAAATCCATTTAATATATGGTCCCCAGATAGGGGACGTATCAGATATTAAACTGATAAGAACAGATACTACACTTGATCTTAGCCAAAAGGCCGAGAAGCGATAACCAGAATTGGTTTGGGCCTCGAGTGGCACCCTGGCCTATGCCGGACACATCTTAGGGAGAGAGAGCGAGAGGGAGACAAACCCACGCCTACACAAGACATTTTGTCACCCAAGCCAACCCTTGAAAAGGCTGCTTTGCAGAGCCAAAACAAGAAGAATGGTGCGTTTTGCAGCCGCCGCCCACTGCAATGAATCTGAATAACTCCTCCTTTAGGGCGCAAGCAACTCCCCTCCCCCTTGCAGTCTTTCCAATTCACGATACAAAAAGACGGACAGGACAGGTTGCCTGACTTTCCGTCACTGCCACCCTTTGCCATCCTTACCCGTAGAAAGCCCTTTCATCATCCCCAAACCCTAATCTTTTCCCTTTCCTTCCCAGCCCCCAAACCCTGCCCTCTGTACCTTTCTCACCACCCGCTTCCCTTCTCCTGTCATCCCCCTACCACCCGGGAAAAAAAAGAGATTGCCCCCTCCTTCCACTAGCCCACCCTCCCACCCAAAGAACAACTTCTTCTGCGCAGCTTGTTTTCTAGGCAGCAGCGCTATTGTGATGTCATCGGGGGGCATTGTGACAAGCCGCCAGTGTTCCGTCTCTTCATGTTGTGCACAGTTCAAACGGAAAATACATCAACAGGCAGACTACAGAAAAGCTTACTATCAAAGGTTAGAGGGGGGCTTTCTCAGAGGGCTTTTTACAGTTTTTCTATTCCCAATTAGCCGTTTAAGTGTACTTATTGAAAGTAGTAATTCTTTCATAGGCCGCCCTTTCTTAGTATTTGACGTTCCTTATATTGCGGTATGAGGCTTCGCAGTAGGTTGCAAACATTCATCACCCATGACTGTCCCCAATTGAGCTCAGAAGCTCAATGTCTATCATGACCTCTCTTTTAGAATGTCCAAGAGCAAGCAAACTATTCCTCCAGGAGAGGGCGCCAACAGACTACTAAAGAGATCATCATTACTCAAAGAAAACCCCAAAAACCAATGCATGATAGGAATAAACAGGTAACTTTCTTTGGAGTGGAAGCGGAGAGATCGCACCAGATGCCAATTCTAGATGTTATCACACCTGTGGTCACTGCAGCAGCAGGTGAATCCACTTTGTCCAAAAGGGATCTATTCCATTCAATTGCAAATGATCTAGATAAGACAGAGAACTGCAGCACGGGGACATAGCCGAGTTGGTCAGGTTGAGTGGTGATGAGTTTGCTATTTGGATGAATAAAGAAAGTCAAAAGTGTGAAAGATAAAAAACAAAAGGAGGAAGTGTGAAAAGTGAATGGGCCAAATTGAGGTGCATATGAAGACGTATGCTTTCTTCCAATTCATTAAATCGGGCTAATATGAATCAGGTGAATTGAGTTCTGCTTTTGGAAACTGGGTTAAGAAGGGGTGCACCGTTCCTGGAGGTACTGCAATACCAGGTCAATGCGTGGAGTGGACAGAGCAAGCTCTTTTTCCATCTCCCTGTTCTAAAAATCCATTTAATATATGGTCCCCAGATAGGGGACGTATCAGATATTAAACTGATAAGAACAGATACTACACTTGATCTTAGCCAAAAGGCCGAGAAGCGATAACCAGAATTGGTTTGGGCCTCGAGTGGCACCCTGGCCTATGCCGGACACATCTTAGGGAGAGAGAGCGAGAGGGAGACAAACCCACGCCTACACAAGACATTTTGTCACCCAAGCCAACCCTTGAAAAGGCTGCTTTGCAGAGCCAAAACAAGAAGAATGGTGCGTTTTGCAGCCGCCGCCCACTGCAATGAATCTGAATAACTCCTCCTTTAGGGCGCAAGCAACTCCCCTCCCCCTTGCAGTCTTTCCAATTCACGATACAAAAAGACGGACAGGACAGGTTGCCTGACTTTCCGTCACTGCCACCCTTTGCCATCCTTACCCGTAGAAAGCCCTTTCATCATCCCCAAACCCTAATCTTTTCCCTTTCCTTCCCAGCCCCCAAACCCTGCCCTCTGTACCTTTCTCACCACCCGCTTCCCTTCTCCTGTCATCCCCCTACCACCCGGGAAAAAAAGAAATTGCCCCCTCCTTCCACTAGCCCACCCTCCCACCCAAAGAACAACTTCTTCTGCGCAGCTTGTTTTCTAGGCAGCAGCGCTATTGTGATGTCATCGGGGGGCATTGTGACAAGCCGCCAGTGTTCCGTCTCTTCATGTTGTGCACAGTTCAAACGGAAAATACATCAACAGGCAGACTACAGAAAAGCTTACTATCAAAGGTTAGAGGGGGGCTTTCTCAGAGGGCTTTTTACAGTTTTTCTATTCCCAATTAGCCGTTTAAGTGTACTTATTGAAAGTAGTAATTCTTTCATAGGCCGCCCTTTCTTAGTATTTGACGTTCCTTATATTGCGGTATGAGGCTTCGCAGTAGGTTGCAAACATTCATCACCCATGACTGTCCCCAATTGAGCTCAGAAGCTCAATGTCTATCATGACCTCTCTTTTAGAATGTCCAAGAGCAAGCAAACTATTCCTCCAGGAGAGGGCGCCAACAGACTACTAAAGAGATCATCATTACTCAAAGAAAACCCCAAAAACCAATGCATGATAGGAATAAACAGGTAACTTTCTTTGGAGTGGAAGCGGAGAGATCGCACCAGATGCCAATTCTAGATGTTATCACACCTGTGGTCACTGCAGCAGCAGGTGAATCCACTTTGTCCAAAAGGGATCTATTCCATTCAATTGCAAATGATCTAGATAAGACAGAGAACTGCAGCACGGGGACATAGCCGAGTTGGTCAGGTTGAGTGGTGATGAGTTTGCTATTTGGATGAATAAAGAAAGTCAAAAGTGTGAAAGATAAAAAACAAAAGGAGGAAGTGTGAAAAGTGAATGGGCCAAATTGAGGTGCATATGAAGACGTATGCTTTCTTCCAATTCATTAAATCGGGCTAATATGAATCAGGTGAATTGAGTTCTGCTTTTGGAAACTGGGTTAAGAAGGGGTGCACCGTTCCTGGAGGTACTGCAATACCAGGTCAATGCGTGGAGTGGACAGAGCAAGCTCTTTTTCCATCTCCCTGTTCTAAAAATCCATTTAATATATGGTCCCCAGATAGGGGACGTATCAGATATTAAACTGATAAGAACAGATACTACACTTGATCTTAGCCAAAAGGCCGAGAAGCGATAACCAGAATTGGTTTGGGCCTCGAGTGGCACCCTGGCCTATGCCGGACACATCTTAGGGAGAGAGAGCGAGAGGGAGACAAACCCACGCCTACACAAGACATTTTGTCACCCAAGCCAACCCTTGAAAAGGCTGCTTTGCAGAGCCAAAACAAGAAGAATGGTGCGTTTTGCAGCCGCCGCCCACTGCAATGAATCTGAATAACTCCTCCTTTAGGGCGCAAGCAACTCCCCTCCCCCTTGCAGTCTTTCCAATTCACGATACAAAAAGACGGACAGGACAGGTTGCCTGACTTTCCGTCACTGCCACCCTTTGCCATCCTTACCCGTAGAAAGCCCTTTCATCATCCCCAAACCCTAATCTTTTCCCTTTCCTTCCCAGCCCCCAAACCCTGCCCTCTGTACCTTTCTCACCACCCGCTTCCCTTCTCCTGTCATCCCCCTACCACCCGGGAAAAAAAGAGATTGCCCCCTCCTTCCACTAGCCCACCCTCCCACCCAAAGAACAACTTCTTCTGCGCAGCTTGTTTTCTAGGCAGCAGCGCTATTGTGATGTCATCGGGGGGCATTGTGACAAGCCGCCAGTGTTCCGTCTCTTCATGTTGTGCACAGTTCAAACGGAAAATACATCAACAGGCAGACTACAGAAAAGCTTACTATCAAAGGTTAGAGGGGGGCTTTCTCAGAGGGCTTTTTACAGTTTTTCTATTCCCAATTAGCCGTTTAAGTGTACTTATTGAAAGTAGTAATTCTTTCATAGGCCGCCCTTTCTTAGTATTTGACGTTCCTTATATTGCGGTATGAGGCTTCGCAGTAGGTTGCAAACATTCATCACCCATGACTGTCCCCAATTGAGCTCAGAAGCTCAATGTCTATCATGACCTCTCTTTTAGAATGTCCAAGAGCAAGCAAACTATTCCTCCAGGAGAGGGCGCCAACAGACTACTAAAGAGATCATCATTACTCAAAGAAAACCCCAAAAACCAATGCATGATAGGAATAAACAGGTAACTTTCTTTGGAGTGGAAGCGGAGAGATCGCACCAGATGCCAATTCTAGATGTTATCACACCTGTGGTCACTGCAGCAGCAGGTGAATCCACTTTGTCCAAAAGGGATCTATTCCATTCAATTGCAAATGATCTAGATAAGACAGAGAACTGCAGCACGGGGACATAGCCGAGTTGGTCAGGTTGAGTGGTGATGAGTTTGCTATTTGGATGAATAAAGAAAGTCAAAAGTGTGAAAGATAAAAAACAAAAGGAGGAAGTGTGAAAAGTGAATGGGCCAAATTGAGGTGCATATGAAGACGTATGCTTTCTTCCAATTCATTAAATCGGGCTAATATGAATCAGGTGAATTGAGTTCTGCTTTTGGAAACTGGGTTAAGAAGGGGTGCACCGTTCCTGGAGGTACTGCAATACCAGGTCAATGCGTGGAGTGGACAGAGCAAGCTCTTTTTCCATCTCCCTGTTCTAAAAATCCATTTAATATATGGTCCCCAGATAGGGGACGTATCAGATATTAAACTGATAAGAACAGATACTACACTTGATCTTAGCCAAAAGGCCGAGAAGCGATAACCAGAATTGGTTTGGGCCTCGAGTGGCACCCTGGCCTATGCCGGACACATCTTAGGGAGAGAGAGCGAGAGGGAGACAAACCCACGCCTACACAAGACATTTTGTCACCCAAGCCAACCCTTGAAAAGGCTGCTTTGCAGAGCCAAAACAAGAAGAATGGTGCGTTTTGCAGCCGCCGCCCACTGCAATGAATCTGAATAACTCCTCCTTTAGGGCGCAAGCAACTCCCCTCCCCCTTGCAGTCTTTCCAATTCACGATACAAAAAGACGGACAGGACAGGTTGCCTGACTTTCCGTCACTGCCACCCTTTGCCATCCTTACCCGTAGAAAGCCCTTTCATCATCCCCAAACCCTAATCTTTTCCCTTTCCTTCCCAGCCCCCAAACCCTGCCCTCTGTACCTTTCTCACCACCCGCTTCCCTTCTCCTGTCATCCCCCTACCACCCGGGAAAAAAAGAGATTGCCCCCTCCTTCCACTAGCCCACCCTCCCACCCAAAGAACAACTTCTTCTGCGCAGCTTGTTTTCTAGGCAGCAGCGCTATTGTGATGTCATCGGGGGGCATTGTGACAAGCCGCCAGTGTTCCGTCTCTTCATGTTGTGCACAGTTCAAACGGAAAATACATCAACAGGCAGACTACAGAAAAGCTTACTATCAAAGGTTAGAGGGGGGCTTTCTCAGAGGGCTTTTTACAGTTTTTCTATTCCCAATTAGCCGTTTAAGTGTACTTATTGAAAGTAGTAATTCTTTCATAGGCCGCCCTTTCTTAGTATTTGACGTTCCTTATATTGCGGTATGAGGCTTCGCAGTAGGTTGCAAACATTCATCACCCATGACTGTCCCCAATTGAGCTCAGAAGCTCAATGTCTATCATGACCTCTCTTTTAGAATGTCCAAGAGCAAGCAAACTATTCCTCCAGGAGAGGGCGCCAACAGACTACTAAAGAGATCATCATTACTCAAAGAAAACCCCAAAAACCAATGCATGATAGGAATAAACAGGTAACTTTCTTTGGAGTGGAAGCGGAGAGATCGCACCAGATGCCAATTCTAGATGTTATCACACCTGTGGTCACTGCAGCAGCAGGTGAATCCACTTTGTCCAAAAGGGATCTATTCCATTCAATTGCAAATGATCTAGATAAGACAGAGAACTGCAGCACGGGGACATAGCCGAGTTGGTCAGGTTGAGTGGTGATGAGTTTGCTATTTGGATGAATAAAGAAAGTCAAAAGTGTGAAAGATAAAAAACAAAAGGAGGAAGTGTGAAAAGTGAATGGGCCAAATTGAGGTGCATATGAAGACGTATGCTTTCTTCCAATTCATTAAATCGGGCTAATATGAATCAGGTGAATTGAGTTCTGCTTTTGGAAACTGGGTTAAGAAGGGGTGCACCGTTCCTGGAGGTACTGCAATACCAGGTCAATGCGTGGAGTGGACAGAGCAAGCTCTTTTTCCATCTCCCTGTTCTAAAAATCCATTTAATATATGGTCCCCAGATAGGGGACGTATCAGATATTAAACTGATAAGAACAGATACTACACTTGATCTTAGCCAAAAGGCCGAGAAGCGATAACCAGAATTGGTTTGGGCCTCGAGTGGCACCCTGGCCTATGCCGGACACATCTTAGGGAGAGAGAGCGAGAGGGAGACAAACCCACGCCTACACAAGACATTTTGTCACCCAAGCCAACCCTTGAAAAGGCTGCTTTGCAGAGCCAAAACAAGAAGAATGGTGCGTTTTGCAGCCGCCGCCCACTGCAATGAATCTGAATAACTCCTCCTTTAGGGCGCAAGCAACTCCCCTCCCCCTTGCAGTCTTTCCAATTCACGATACAAAAAGACGGACAGGACAGGTTGCCTGACTTTCCGTCACTGCCACCCTTTGCCATCCTTACCCGTAGAAAGCCCTTTCATCATCCCCAAACCCTAATCTTTTCCCTTTCCTTCCCAGCCCCCAAACCCTGCCCTCTGTACCTTTCTCACCACCCGTTTCCCTTCTCCTGTCATCCCCCTACCACCCGGGAAAAAAAGAGATTGCCCCCTCCTTCCACTAGCCCACCCTCCCACCCAAAGAACAACTTCTTCTGCGCAGCTTGTTTTCTAGGCAGCAGCGCTATTGTGATGTCATCGGGGGGCATTGTGACAAGCCGCCAGTGTTCCGTCTCTTCATGTTGTGCACAGTTCAAACGGAAAATACATCAACAGGCAGACTACAGAAAAGCTTACTATCAAAGGTTAGAGGGGGGCTTTCTCAGAGGGCTTTTTACAGTTTTTCTATTCCCAATTAGCCGTTTAAGTGTACTTATTGAAAGTAGTAATTCTTTCATAGGCCGCCCTTTCTTAGTATTTGACGTTCCTTATATTGCGGTATGAGGCTTCGCAGTAGGTTGCAAACATTCATCACCCATGACTGTCCCCAATTGAGCTCAGAAGCTCAATGTCTATCATGACCTCTCTTTTAGAATGTCCAAGAGCAAGCAAACTATTCCTCCAGGAGAGGGCGCCAACAGACTACTAAAGAGATCATCATTACTCAAAGAAAACCCCAAAAACCAATGCATGATAGGAATAAACAGGTAACTTTCTTTGGAGTGGAAGCGGAGAGATCGCACCAGATGCCAATTCTAGATGTTATCACACCTGTGGTCACTGCAGCAGCAGGTGAATCCACTTTGTCCAAAAGGGATCTATTCCATTCAATTGCAAATGATCTAGATAAGACAGAGAACTGCAGCACGGGGACATAGCCGAGTTGGTCAGGTTGAGTGGTGATGAGTTTGCTATTTGGATGAATAAAGAAAGTCAAAAGTGTGAAAGATAAAAAACAAAAGGAGGAAGTGTGAAAAGTGAATGGGCCAAATTGAGGTGCATATGAAGACGTATGCTTTCTTCCAATTCATTAAATCGGGCTAATATGAATCAGGTGAATTGAGTTCTGCTTTTGGAAACTGGGTTAAGAAGGGGTGCACCGTTCCTGGAGGTACTGCAATACCAGGTCAATGCGTGGAGTGGACAGAGCAAGCTCTTTTTCCATCTCCCTGTTCTAAAAATCCATTTAATATATGGTCCCCAGATAGGGGACGTATCAGATATTAAACTGATAAGAACAGATTTTTTTGATTTAATGAAGCTTTCCAAAGCACCGCAAAAATGCATGACCGAAGTCACACCAAAAACAGTGCAAAGGCTAGGATTCGTGTGGACCCCTCCGTGAGAAGAGGATCCCCAAAAATCAACCCCGTCCCTCCGAGCCAGAAGGCCACAGCGAGGGTCAGGGATCTTCGGTGCTCCCCCAAGCCGAAGCCTGGTTGAGCCTTGTTGTTGCTCCCAGCGTCCACCGAGGCATCTTACCCAAGTGGAGTAGGGAGCTACTAGTCGTTGGTTTCGCAGCCGAGACTGCCCGGACCGTCAACCGGTGTTGGTTTCTCAGCCCAAGGCTGACCGGACCTCCAACCGGGTGTTGGTTTCTCAGCCCAAGGCTGACCGGACCTCCAACCGGGTGTTGGTTTCTCAGCCCAAGGCTAACCGGACCTCCAACCGGGTGTTGGTTTCTCAGCCAAAGCTGACCCGGACCTCCAACCGGGTGTTGGTTTCTCAGCCCAAAGCTGACCGGACCTCCGACCGGGATTATAAAAATTTCCCTTCTTAGCCAGAAGGCCAGGATAGGGCAATATGCTTGGAAAGTATGAATAGGCAAGGCACGGCGTGCGACAGAGTCTGAGGCTTACCAGGGTCCCAACCTAGCAAGTTCAGACTCCCTCCAGGGTGTCCATTCCTGGGGCACATTGCACCATAACCCCCACACTTACTCAGTCTAATAGCCTCAATCCTGGTAGGGCCATGGTTTCCTCTAGATGGATATACTATCCTCCCAAAGTACTAACAAGTGCAACCTTCCAGTGTGCATTGCATCATTGTACTAAGGTGGCCGGAGCCTTAAACCACCTTTTCGAACGATACTACACTTGATCTTAGCCAAAGAACAGATACTACACTTGATCTTAGCCAAAAGGCCGAGAAGCGATAACCAGAATTGGTTTGGGCCTCGAGTGGCACCCTGGCCTATGCCGGACACATCTTAGGGAGAGAGAGCGAGAGGGAGACAAACCCACGCCTACACAAGACATTTTGTCACCCAAGCCAACCCTTGAAAAGGCTGCTTTGCAGAGCCAAAACAAGAAGAATGGTGCGTTTTGCAGCCGCCGCCCACTGCAATGAATCTGAATAACTCCTCCTTTAGGGCGCAAGCAACTCCCCTCCCCCTTGCAGTCTTTCCAATTCACGATACAAAAAGACGGACAGGACAGGTTGCCTGACTTTCCGTCACTGCCACCCTTTGCCATCCTTACCCGTAGAAAGCCCTTTCATCATCCCCAAACCCTAATCTTTTCCCTTTCCTTCCCAGCCCCCAAACCCTGCCCTCTGTACCTTTCTCACCACCCGCTTCCCTTCTCCTGTCATCCCCCTACCACCCGGGAAAAAAAGAGATTGCCCCCTCCTTCCACTAGCCCACCCTCCCACCCAAAGAACAACTTCTTCTGCGCAGCTTGTTTTCTAGGCAGCAGCGCTATTGTGATGTCATCGGGGGGCATTGTGACAAGCCGCCAGTGTTCCGTCTCTTCATGTTGTGCACAGTTCAAACGGAAAATACATCAACAGGCAGACTACAGAAAAGCTTACTATCAAAGGTTAGAGGGGGGCTTTCTCAGAGGGCTTTTTACAGTTTTTCTATTCCCAATTAGCCGTTTAAGTGTACTTATTGAAAGTAGTAATTCTTTCATAGGCCGCCCTTTCTTAGTATTTGACGTTCCTTATATTGCGGTATGAGGCTTCGCAGTAGGTTGCAAACATTCATCACCCATGACTGTCCCCAATTGAGCTCAGAAGCTCAATGTCTATCATGACCTCTCTTTTAGAATGTCCAAGAGCAAGCAAACTATTCCTCCAGGAGAGGGCGCCAACAGACTACTAAAGAGATCATCATTACTCAAAGAAAACCCCAAAAACCAATGCATGATAGGAATAAACAGGTAACTTTCTTTGGAGTGGAAGCGGAGAGATCGCACCAGATGCCAATTCTAGATGTTATCACACCTGTGGTCACTGCAGCAGCAGGTGAATCCACTTTGTCCAAAAGGGATCTATTCCATTCAATTGCAAATGATCTAGATAAGACAGAGAACTGCAGCACGGGGACATAGCCGAGTTGGTCAGGTTGAGTGGTGATGAGTTTGCTATTTGGATGAATAAAGAAAGTCAAAAGTGTGAAAGATAAAAAACAAAAGGAGGAAGTGTGAAAAGTGAATGGGCCAAATTGAGGTGCATATGAAGACGTATGCTTTCTTCCAATTCATTAAATCGGGCTAATATGAATCAGGTGAATTGAGTTCTGCTTTTGGAAACTGGGTTAAGAAGGGGTGCACCGTTCCTGGAGGTACTGCAATACCAGGTCAATGCGTGGAGTGGACAGAGCAAGCTCTTTTTCCATCTCCCTGTTCTAAAAATCCATTTAATATATGGTCCCCAGATAGGGGACGTATCAGATATTAAACTGATAAGAACAGATACTACACTTGATCTTAGCCAAAAGGCCGAGAAGCGATAACCAGAATTGGTTTGGGCCTCGAGTGGCACCCTGGCCTATGCCGGACACATCTTAGGGAGAGAGAGCGAGAGGGAGACAAACCCACGCCTACACAAGACATTTTGTCACCCAAGCCAACCCTTGAAAAGGCTGCTTTGCAGAGCCAAAACAAGAAGAATGGTGCGTTTTGCAGCCGCCGCCCACTGCAATGAATCTGAATAACTCCTCCTTTAGGGCGCAAGCAACTCCCCTCCCCCTTGCAGTCTTTCCAATTCACGATACAAAAAGACGGACAGGACAGGTTGCCTGACTTTCCGTCACTGCCACCCTTTGCCATCCTTACCCGTAGAAAGCCCTTTCATCATCCCCAAACCCTAATCTTTTCCCTTTCCTTCCCAGCCCCCAAACCCTGCCCTCTGTACCTTTCTCACCACCCGCTTCCCTTCTCCTGTCATCCCCCTACCACCCGGGAAAAAAAGAGATTGCCCCCTCCTTCCACTAGCCCACCCTCCCACCCAAAGAACAACTTCTTCTGCGCAGCTTGTTTTCTAGGCAGCAGCGCTATTGTGATGTCATCGGGGGGCATTGTGACAAGCCGCCAGTGTTCCGTCTCTTCATGTTGTGCACAGTTCAAACGGAAAATACATCAACAGGCAGACTACAGAAAAGCTTACTATCAAAGGTTAGAGGGGGGCTTTCTCAGAGGGCTTTTTACAGTTTTTCTATTCCCAATTAGCCGTTTAAGTGTACTTATTGAAAGTAGTAATTCTTTCATAGGCCGCCCTTTCTTAGTATTTGACGTTCCTTATATTGCGGTATGAGGCTTCGCAGTAGGTTGCAAACATTCATCACCCATGACTGTCCCCAATTGAGCTCAGAAGCTCAATGTCTATCATGACCTCTCTTTTAGAATGTCCAAGAGCAAGCAAACTATTCCTCCAGGAGAGGGCGCCAACAGACTACTAAAGAGATCATCATTACTCAAAGAAAACCCCAAAAACCAATGCATGATAGGAATAAACAGGTAACTTTCTTTGGAGTGGAAGCGGAGAGATCGCACCAGATGCCAATTCTAGATGTTATCACACCTGTGGTCACTGCAGCAGCAGGTGAATCCACTTTGTCCAAAAGGGATCTATTCCATTCAATTGCAAATGATCTAGATAAGACAGAGAACTGCAGCACGGGGACATAGCCGAGTTGGTCAGGTTGAGTGGTGATGAGTTTGCTATTTGGATGAATAAAGAAAGTCAAAAGTGTGAAAGATAAAAAACAAAAGGAGGAAGTGTGAAAAGTGAATGGGCCAAATTGAGGTGCATATGAAGACGTATGCTTTCTTCCAATTCATTAAATCGGGCTAATATGAATCAGGTGAATTGAGTTCTGCTTTTGGAAACTGGGTTAAGAAGGGGTGCACCGTTCCTGGAGGTACTGCAATACCAGGTCAATGCGTGGAGTGGACAGAGCAAGCTCTTTTTCCATCTCCCTGTTCTAAAAATCCATTTAATATATGGTCCCCAGATAGGGGACGTATCAGATATTAAACTGATAAGAACAGATACTACACTTGATCTTAGCCAAAAGGCCGAGAAGCGATAACCAGAATTGGTTTGGGCCTCGAGTGGCACCCTGGCCTATGCCGGACACATCTTAGGGAGAGAGAGCGAGAGGGAGACAAACCCACGCCTACACAAGACATTTTGTCACCCAAGCCAACCCTTGAAAAGGCTGCTTTGCAGAGCCAAAACAAGAAGAATGGTGCGTTTTGCAGCCGCCGCCCACTGCAATGAATCTGAATAACTCCTCCTTTAGGGCGCAAGCAACTCCCCTCCCCCTTGCAGTCTTTCCAATTCACGATACAAAAAGACGGACAGGACAGGTTGCCTGACTTTCCGTCACTGCCACCCTTTGCCATCCTTACCCGTAGAAAGCCCTTTCATCATCCCCAAACCCTAATCTTTTCCCTTTCCTTCCCAGCCCCCAAACCCTGCCCTCTGTACCTTTCTCACCACCCGCTTCCCTTCTCCTGTCATCCCCCTACCACCCGGGAAAAAAAGAGATTGCCCCCTCCTTCCACTAGCCCACCCTCCCACCCAAAGAACAACTTCTTCTGCGCAGCTTGTTTTCTAGGCAGCAGCGCTATTGTGATGTCATCGGGGGGCATTGTGACAAGCCGCCAGTGTTCCGTCTCTTCATGTTGTGCACAGTTCAAACGGAAAATACATCAACAGGCAGACTACAGAAAAGCTTACTATCAAAGGTTAGAGGGGGGCTTTCTCAGAGGGCTTTTTACAGTTTTTCTATTCCCAATTAGCCGTTTAAGTGTACTTATTGAAAGTAGTAATTCTTTCATAGGCCGCCCTTTCTTAGTATTTGACGTTCCTTATATTGCGGTATGAGGCTTCGCAGTAGGTTGCAAACATTCATCACCCATGACTGTCCCCAATTGAGCTCAGAAGCTCAATGTCTATCATGACCTCTCTTTTAGAATGTCCAAGAGCAAGCAAACTATTCCTCCAGGAGAGGGCGCCAACAGACTACTAAAGAGATCATCATTACTCAAAGAAAACCCCAAAAACCAATGCATGATAGGAATAAACAGGTAACTTTCTTTGGAGTGGAAGCGGAGAGATCGCACCAGATGCCAATTCTAGATGTTATCACACCTGTGGTCACTGCAGCAGCAGGTGAATCCACTTTGTCCAAAAGGGATCTATTCCATTCAATTGCAAATGATCTAGATAAGACAGAGAACTGCAGCACGGGGACATAGCCGAGTTGGTCAGGTTGAGTGGTGATGAGTTTGCTATTTGGATGAATAAAGAAAGTCAAAAGTGTGAAAGATAAAAAACAAAAGGAGGAAGTGTGAAAAGTGAATGGGCCAAATTGAGGTGCATATGAAGACGTATGCTTTCTTCCAATTCATTAAATCGGGCTAATATGAATCAGGTGAATTGAGTTCTGCTTTTGGAAACTGGGTTAAGAAGGGGTGCACCGTTCCTGGAGGTACTGCAATACCAGGTCAATGCGTGGAGTGGACAGAGCAAGCTCTTTTTCCATCTCCCTGTTCTAAAAATCCATTTAATATATGGTCCCCAGATAGGGGACGTATCAGATATTAAACTGATAAGAACAGATACTACACTTGATCTTAGCCAAAAGGCCGAGAAGCGATAACCAGAATTGGTTTGGGCCTCGAGTGGCACCCTGGCCTATGCCGGACACATCTTAGGGAGAGAGAGCGAGAGGGAGACAAACCCACGCCTACACAAGACATTTTGTCACCCAAGCCAACCCTTGAAAAGGCTGCTTTGCAGAGCCAAAACAAGAAGAATGGTGCGTTTTGCAGCCGCCGCCCACTGCAATGAATCTGAATAACTCCTCCTTTAGGGCGCAAGCAACTCCCCTCCCCCTTGCAGTCTTTCCAATTCACGATACAAAAAGACGGACAGGACAGGTTGCCTGACTTTCCGTCACTGCCACCCTTTGCCATCCTTACCCGTAGAAAGCCCTTTCATCATCCCCAAACCCTAATCTTTTCCCTTTCCTTCCCAGCCCCCAAACCCTGCCCTCTGTACCTTTCTCACCACCCGCTTCCCTTCTCCTGTCATCCCCCTACCACCCGGGAAAAAAAGAGATTGCCCCCTCCTTCCACTAGCCCACCCTCCCACCCAAAGAACAACTTCTTCTGCGCAGCTTGTTTTCTAGGCAGCAGCGCTATTGTGATGTCATCGGGGGGCATTGTGACAAGCCGCCAGTGTTCCGTCTCTTCATGTTGTGCACAGTTCAAACGGAAAATACATCAACAGGCAGACTACAGAAAAGCTTACTATCAAAGGTTAGAGGGGGGCTTTCTCAGAGGGCTTTTTACAGTTTTTCTATTCCCAATTAGCCGTTTAAGTGTACTTATTGAAAGTAGTAATTCTTTCATAGGCCGCCCTTTCTTAGTATTTGATGTTCCTTATATTGCGGTATGAGGCTTCGCAGTAGGTTGCAAACATTCATCACCCATGACTGTCCCCAATTGAGCTCAGAAGCTCAATGTCTATCATGACCTCTCTTTTAGAATGTCCAAGAGCAAGCAAACTATTCCTCCAGGAGAGGGCGCCAACAGACTACTAAAGAGATCATCATTACTCAAAGAAAACCCCAAAAACCAATGCATGATAGGAATAAACAGGTAACTTTCTTTGGAGTGGAAGCGGAGAGATCGCACCAGATGCCAATTCTAGATGTTATCACACCTGTGGTCACTGCAGCAGCAGGTGAATCCACTTTGTCCAAAAGGGATCTATTCCATTCAATTGCAAATGATCTAGATAAGACAGAGAACTGCAGCACGGGGACATAGCCGAGTTGGTCAGGTTGAGTGGTGATGAGTTTGCTATTTGGATGAATAAAGAAAGTCAAAAGTGTGAAAGATAAAAAACAAAAGGAGGAAGTGTGAAAAGTGAATGGGCCAAATTGAGGTGCATATGAAGACGTATGCTTTCTTCCAATTCATTAAATCGGGCTAATATGAATCAGGTGAATTGAGTTCTGCTTTTGGAAACTGGGTTAAGAAGGGGTGCACCGTTCCTGGAGGTACTGCAATACCAGGTCAATGCGTGGAGTGGACAGAGCAAGCTCTTTTTCCATCTCCCTGTTCTAAAAATCCATTTAATATATGGTCCCCAGATAGGGGACGTATCAGATATTAAACTGATAAGAACAGATACTACACTTGATCTTAGCCAAAAGGCCGAGAAGCGATAACCAGAATTGGTTTGGGCCTCGAGTGGCACCCTGGCCTATGCCGGACACATCTTAGGGAGAGAGAGCGAGAGGGAGACAAACCCACGCCTACACAAGACATTTTGTCACCCAAGCCAACCCTTGAAAAGGCTGCTTTGCAGAGCCAAAACAAGAAGAATGGTGCGTTTTGCAGCCGCCGCCCACTGCAATGAATCTGAATAACTCCTCCTTTAGGGCGCAAGCAACTCCCCTCCCCCTTGCAGTCTTTCCAATTCACGATACAAAAAGACGGACAGGACAGGTTGCCTGACTTTCCGTCACTGCCACCCTTTGCCATCCTTACCCGTAGAAAGCCCTTTCATCATCCCCAAACCCTAATCTTTTCCCTTTCCTTCCCAGCCCCCAAACCCTGCCCTCTGTACCTTTCTCACCACCCGCTTCCCTTCTCCTGTCATCCCCCTACCACCCGGGAAAAAAAGAGATTGCCCCCTCCTTCCACTAGCCCACCCTCCCACCCAAAGAACAACTTCTTCTGCGCAGCTTGTTTTCTAGGCAGCAGCGCTATTGTGATGTCATCGGGGGGCATTGTGACAAGCCGCCAGTGTTCCGTCTCTTCATGTTGTGCACAGTTCAAACGGAAAATACATCAACAGGCAGACTACAGAAAAGCTTACTATCAAAGGTTAGAGGGGGGCTTTCTCAGAGGGCTTTTTACAGTTTTTCTATTCCCAATTAGCCGTTTAAGTGTACTTATTGAAAGTAGTAATTCTTTCATAGGCCGCCCTTTCTTAGTATTTGACGTTCCTTATATTGCGGTATGAGGCTTCGCAGTAGGTTGCAAACATTCATCACCCATGACTGTCCCCAATTGAGCTCAGAAGCTCAATGTCTATCATGACCTCTCTTTTAGAATGTCCAAGAGCAAGCAAACTATTCCTCCAGGAGAGGGCGCCAACAGACTACTAAAGAGATCATCATTACTCAAAGAAAACCCCAAAAACCAATGCATGATAGGAATAAACAGGTAACTTTCTTTGGAGTGGAAGCGGAGAGATCGCACCAGATGCCAATTCTAGATGTTATCACACCTGTGGTCACTGCAGCAGCAGGTGAATCCACTTTGTCCAAAAGGGATCTATTCCATTCAATTGCAAATGATCTAGATAAGACAGAGAACTGCAGCACGGGGACATAGCCGAGTTGGTCAGGTTGAGTGGTGATGAGTTTGCTATTTGGATGAATAAAGAAAGTCAAAAGTGTGAAAGATAAAAAACAAAAGGAGGAAGTGTGAAAAGTGAATGGGCCAAATTGAGGTGCATATGAAGACGTATGCTTTCTTCCAATTCATTAAATCGGGCTAATATGAATCAGGTGAATTGAGTTCTGCTTTTGGAAACTGGGTTAAGAAGGGGTGCACCGTTCCTGGAGGTACTGCAATACCAGGTCAATGCGTGGAGTGGACAGAGCAAGCTCTTTTTCCATCTCCCTGTTCTAAAAATCCATTTAATATATGGTCCCCAGATAGGGGACGTATCAGATATTAAACTGATAAGAACAGATACTACACTTGATCTTAGCCAAAAGGCCGAGAAGCGATAACCAGAATTGGTTTGGGCCTCGAGTGGCACCCTGGCCTATGCCGGACACATCTTAGGGAGAGAGAGCGAGAGGGAGACAAACCCACGCCTACACAAGACATTTTGTCACCCAAGCCAACCCTTGAAAAGGCTGCTTTGCAGAGCCAAAACAAGAAGAATGGTGCGTTTTGCAGCCGCCGCCCACTGCAATGAATCTGAATAACTCCTCCTTTAGGGCGCAAGCAACTCCCCTCCCCCTTGCAGTCTTTCCAATTCACGATACAAAAAGACGGACAGGACAGGTTGCCTGACTTTCCGTCACTGCCACCCTTTGCCATCCTTACCCGTAGAAAGCCCTTTCATCATCCCCAAACCCTAATCTTTTCCCTTTCCTTCCCAGCCCCCAAACCCTGCCCTCTGTACCTTTCTCACCACCCGCTTCCCTTCTCCTGTCATCCCCCTACCACCCGGGAAAAAAAGAGATTGCCCCCTCCTTCCACTAGCCCACCCTCCCACCCAAAGAACAACTTCTTCTGCGCAGCTTGTTTTCTAGGCAGCAGCGCTATTGTGATGTCATCGGGGGGCATTGTGACAAGCCGCCAGTGTTCCGTCTCTTCATGTTGTGCACAGTTCAAACGGAAAATACATCAACAGGCAGACTACAGAAAAGCTTACTATCAAAGGTTAGAGGGGGGCTTTCTCAGAGGGCTTTTTACAGTTTTTCTATTCCCAATTAGCCGTTTAAGTGTACTTATTGAAAGTAGTAATTCTTTCATAGGCCGCCCTTTCTTAGTATTTGACGTTCCTTATATTGCGGTATGAGGCTTCGCAGTAGGTTGCAAACATTCATCACCCATGACTGTCCCCAATTGAGCTCAGAAGCTCAATGTCTATCATGACCTCTCTTTTAGAATGTCCAAGAGCAAGCAAACTATTCCTCCAGGAGAGGGCGCCAACAGACTACTAAAGAGATCATCATTACTCAAAGAAAACCCCAAAAACCAATGCATGATAGGAATAAACAGGTAACTTTCTTTGGAGTGGAAGCGGAGAGATCGCACCAGATGCCAATTCTAGATGTTATCACACCTGTGGTCACTGCAGCAGCAGGTGAATCCACTTTGTCCAAAAGGGATCTATTCCATTCAATTGCAAATGATCTAGATAAGACAGAGAACTGCAGCACGGGGACATAGCCGAGTTGGTCAGGTTGAGTGGTGATGAGTTTGCTATTTGGATGAATAAAGAAAGTCAAAAGTGTGAAAGATAAAAAACAAAAGGAGGAAGTGTGAAAAGTGAATGGGCCAAATTGAGGTGCATATGAAGACGTATGCTTTCTTCCAATTCATTAAATCGGGCTAATATGAATCAGGTGAATTGAGTTCTGCTTTTGGAAACTGGGTTAAGAAGGGGTGCACCGTTCCTGGAGGTACTGCAATACCAGGTCAATGCGTGGAGTGGACAGAGCAAGCTCTTTTTCCATCTCCCTGTTCTAAAAATCCATTTAATATATGGTCCCCAGATAGGGGACGTATCAGATATTAAACTGATAAGAACAGATACTACACTTGATCTTAGCCAAAAGGCCGAGAAGCGATAACCAGAATTGGTTTGGGCCTCGAGTGGCACCCTGGCCTATGCCGGACACATCTTAGGGAGAGAGAGCGAGAGGGAGACAAACCCACGCCTACACAAGACATTTTGTCACCCAAGCCAACCCTTGAAAAGGCTGCTTTGCAGAGCCAAAACAAGAAGAATGGTGCGTTTTGCAGCCGCCGCCCACTGCAATGAATCTGAATAACTCCTCCTTTAGGGCGCAAGCAACTCCCCTCCCCCTTGCAGTCTTTCCAATTCACGATACAAAAAGACGGACAGGACAGGTTGCCTGACTTTCCGTCACTGCCACCCTTTGCCATCCTTACCCGTAGAAAGCCCTTTCATCATCCCCAAACCCTAATCTTTTCCCTTTCCTTCCCAGCCCCCAAACCCTGCCCTCTGTACCTTTCTCACCACCCGTTTCCCTTCTCCTGTCATCCCCCTACCACCCGGGAAAAAAAGAGATTGCCCCCTCCTTCCACTAGCCCACCCTCCCACCCAAAGAACAACTTCTTCTGCGCAGCTTGTTTTCTAGGCAGCAGCGCTATTGTGATGTCATCGGGGGGCATTGTGACAAGCCGCCAGTGTTCCGTCTCTTCATGTTGTGCACAGTTCAAACGGAAAATACATCAACAGGCAGACTACAGAAAAGCTTACTATCAAAGGTTAGAGGGGGGCTTTCTCAGAGGGCTTTTTACAGTTTTTCTATTCCCAATTAGCCGTTTAAGTGTACTTATTGAAAGTAGTAATTCTTTCATAGGCCGCCCTTTCTTAGTATTTGACGTTCCTTATATTGCGGTATGAGGCTTCGCAGTAGGTTGCAAACATTCATCACCCATGACTGTCCCCAATTGAGCTCAGAAGCTCAATGTCTATCATGACCTCTCTTTTAGAATGTCCAAGAGCAAGCAAACTATTCCTCCAGGAGAGGGCGCCAACAGACTACTAAAGAGATCATCATTACTCAAAGAAAACCCCAAAAACCAATGCATGATAGGAATAAACAGGTAACTTTCTTTGGAGTGGAAGCGGAGAGATCGCACCAGATGCCAATTCTAGATGTTATCACACCTGTGGTCACTGCAGCAGCAGGTGAATCCACTTTGTCCAAAAGGGATCTATTCCATTCAATTGCAAATGATCTAGATAAGACAGAGAACTGCAGCACGGGGACATAGCCGAGTTGGTCAGGTTGAGTGGTGATGAGTTTGCTATTTGGATGAATAAAGAAAGTCAAAAGTGTGAAAGATAAAAAACAAAAGGAGGAAGTGTGAAAAGTGAATGGGCCAAATTGAGGTGCATATGAAGACGTATGCTTTCTTCCAATTCATTAAATCGGGCTAATATGAATCAGGTGAATTGAGTTCTGCTTTTGGAAACTGGGTTAAGAAGGGGTGCACCGTTCCTGGAGGTACTGCAATACCAGGTCAATGCGTGGAGTGGACAGAGCAAGCTCTTTTTCCATCTCCCTGTTCTAAAAATCCATTTAATATATGGTCCCCAGATAGGGGACGTATCAGATATTAAACTGATAAGAACAGATTTTTTTGATTTAATGAAGCTTTCCAAAGCACCGCAAAAATGCATGACCGAAGTCACACCAAAAACAGTGCAAAGGCTAGGATTCGTGTGGACCCCTCCGTGAGAAGAGGATCCCCAAAAATCAACCCCGTCCCTCCGAGCCAGAAGGCCACAGCGAGGGTCAGGGATCTTCGGTGCTCCCCCAAGCCGAAGCCTGGTTGAGCCTTGTTGTTGCTCCCAGCGTCCACCGAGGCATCTTACCCAAGTGGAGTAGGGAGCTACTAGTCGTTGGTTTCGCAGCCGAGACTGCCCGGACCGTCAACCGGTGTTGGTTTCTCAGCCCAAGGCTGACCGGACCTCCAACCGGGTGTTGGTTTCTCAGCCCAAGGCTGACCGGACCTCCAACCGGGTGTTGGTTTCTCAGCCCAAGGCTAACCGGACCTCCAACCGGGTGTTGGTTTCTCAGCCAAAGCTGACCCGGACCTCCAACCGGGTGTTGGTTTCTCAGCCCAAAGCTGACCGGACCTCCGACCGGGATTATAAAAATTTCCCTTCTTAGCCAGAAGGCCAGGATAGGGCAATATGCTTGGAAAGTATGAATAGGCAAGGCACGGCGTGCGACAGAGTCTGAGGCTTACCAGGGTCCCAACCTAGCAAGTTCAGACTCCCTCCAGGGTGTCCATTCCTGGGGCACATTGCACCATAACCCCCACACTTACTCAGTCTAATAGCCTCAATCCTGGTAGGGCCATGGTTTCCTCTAGATGGATATACTATCCTCCCAAAGTACTAACAAGTGCAACCTTCCAGTGTGCATTGCATCATTGTACTAAGGTGGCCGGAGCCTTAAACCACCTTTTCGAACGATACTACACTTGATCTTAGCCAAAGAACAGATACTACACTTGATCTTAGCCAAAAGGCCGAGAAGCGATAACCAGAATTGGTTTGGGCCTCGAGTGGCACCCTGGCCTATGCCGGACACATCTTAGGGAGAGAGAGCGAGAGGGAGACAAACCCACGCCTACACAAGACATTTTGTCACCCAAGCCAACCCTTGAAAAGGCTGCTTTGCAGAGCCAAAACAAGAAGAATGGTGCGTTTTGCAGCCGCCGCCCACTGCAATGAATCTGAATAACTCCTCCTTTAGGGCGCAAGCAACTCCCCTCCCCCTTGCAGTCTTTCCAATTCACGATACAAAAAGACGGACAGGACAGGTTGCCTGACTTTCCGTCACTGCCACCCTTTGCCATCCTTACCCGTAGAAAGCCCTTTCATCATCCCCAAACCCTAATCTTTTCCCTTTCCTTCCCAGCCCCCAAACCCTGCCCTCTGTACCTTTCTCACCACCCGCTTCCCTTCTCCTGTCATCCCCCTACCACCCGGGAAAAAAAGAGATTGCCCCCTCCTTCCACTAGCCCACCCTCCCACCCAAAGAACAACTTCTTCTGCGCAGCTTGTTTTCTAGGCAGCAGCGCTATTGTGATGTCATCGGGGGGCATTGTGACAAGCCGCCAGTGTTCCGTCTCTTCATGTTGTGCACAGTTCAAACGGAAAATACATCAACAGGCAGACTACAGAAAAGCTTACTATCAAAGGTTAGAGGGGGGCTTTCTCAGAGGGCTTTTTACAGTTTTTCTATTCCCAATTAGCCGTTTAAGTGTACTTATTGAAAGTAGTAATTCTTTCATAGGCCGCCCTTTCTTAGTATTTGACGTTCCTTATATTGCGGTATGAGGCTTCGCAGTAGGTTGCAAACATTCATCACCCATGACTGTCCCCAATTGAGCTCAGAAGCTCAATGTCTATCATGACCTCTCTTTTAGAATGTCCAAGAGCAAGCAAACTATTCCTCCAGGAGAGGGCGCCAACAGACTACTAAAGAGATCATCATTACTCAAAGAAAACCCCAAAAACCAATGCATGATAGGAATAAACAGGTAACTTTCTTTGGAGTGGAAGCGGAGAGATCGCACCAGATGCCAATTCTAGATGTTATCACACCTGTGGTCACTGCAGCAGCAGGTGAATCCACTTTGTCCAAAAGGGATCTATTCCATTCAATTGCAAATGATCTAGATAAGACAGAGAACTGCAGCACGGGGACATAGCCGAGTTGGTCAGGTTGAGTGGTGATGAGTTTGCTATTTGGATGAATAAAGAAAGTCAAAAGTGTGAAAGATAAAAAACAAAAGGAGGAAGTGTGAAAAGTGAATGGGCCAAATTGAGGTGCATATGAAGACGTATGCTTTCTTCCAATTCATTAAATCGGGCTAATATGAATCAGGTGAATTGAGTTCTGCTTTTGGAAACTGGGTTAAGAAGGGGTGCACCGTTCCTGGAGGTACTGCAATACCAGGTCAATGCGTGGAGTGGACAGAGCAAGCTCTTTTTCCATCTCCCTGTTCTAAAAATCCATTTAATATATGGTCCCCAGATAGGGGACGTATCAGATATTAAACTGATAAGAACAGATACTACACTTGATCTTAGCCAAAAGGCCGAGAAGCGATAACCAGAATTGGTTTGGGCCTCGAGTGGCACCCTGGCCTATGCCGGACACATCTTAGGGAGAGAGAGCGAGAGGGAGACAAACCCACGCCTACACAAGACATTTTGTCACCCAAGCCAACCCTTGAAAAGGCTGCTTTGCAGAGCCAAAACAAGAAGAATGGTGCGTTTTGCAGCCGCCGCCCACTGCAATGAATCTGAATAACTCCTCCTTTAGGGCGCAAGCAACTCCCCTCCCCCTTGCAGTCTTTCCAATTCACGATACAAAAAGACGGACAGGACAGGTTGCCTGACTTTCCGTCACTGCCACCCTTTGCCATCCTTACCCGTAGAAAGCCCTTTCATCATCCCCAAACCCTAATCTTTTCCCTTTCCTTCCCAGCCCCCAAACCCTGCCCTCTGTACCTTTCTCACCACCCGCTTCCCTTCTCCTGTCATCCCCCTACCACCCGGGAAAAAAAGAGATTGCCCCCTCCTTCCACTAGCCCACCCTCCCACCCAAAGAACAACTTCTTCTGCGCAGCTTGTTTTCTAGGCAGCAGCGCTATTGTGATGTCATCGGGGGGCATTGTGACAAGCCGCCAGTGTTCCGTCTCTTCATGTTGTGCACAGTTCAAACGGAAAATACATCAACAGGCAGACTACAGAAAAGCTTACTATCAAAGGTTAGAGGGGGGCTTTCTCAGAGGGCTTTTTACAGTTTTTCTATTCCCAATTAGCCGTTTAAGTGTACTTATTGAAAGTAGTAATTCTTTCATAGGCCGCCCTTTCTTAGTATTTGACGTTCCTTATATTGCGGTATGAGGCTTCGCAGTAGGTTGCAAACATTCATCACCCATGACTGTCCCCAATTGAGCTCAGAAGCTCAATGTCTATCATGACCTCTCTTTTAGAATGTCCAAGAGCAAGCAAACTATTCCTCCAGGAGAGGGCGCCAACAGACTACTAAAGAGATCATCATTACTCAAAGAAAACCCCAAAAACCAATGCATGATAGGAATAAACAGGTAACTTTCTTTGGAGTGGAAGCGGAGAGATCGCACCAGATGCCAATTCTAGATGTTATCACACCTGTGGTCACTGCAGCAGCAGGTGAATCCACTTTGTCCAAAAGGGATCTATTCCATTCAATTGCAAATGATCTAGATAAGACAGAGAACTGCAGCACGGGGACATAGCCGAGTTGGTCAGGTTGAGTGGTGATGAGTTTGCTATTTGGATGAATAAAGAAAGTCAAAAGTGTGAAAGATAAAAAACAAAAGGAGGAAGTGTGAAAAGTGAATGGGCCAAATTGAGGTGCATATGAAGACGTATGCTTTCTTCCAATTCATTAAATCGGGCTAATATGAATCAGGTGAATTGAGTTCTGCTTTTGGAAACTGGGTTAAGAAGGGGTGCACCGTTCCTGGAGGTACTGCAATACCAGGTCAATGCGTGGAGTGGACAGAGCAAGCTCTTTTTCCATCTCCCTGTTCTAAAAATCCATTTAATATATGGTCCCCAGATAGGGGACGTATCAGATATTAAACTGATAAGAACAGATACTACACTTGATCTTAGCCAAAAGGCCGAGAAGCGATAACCAGAATTGGTTTGGGCCTCGAGTGGCACCCTGGCCTATGCCGGACACATCTTAGGGAGAGAGAGCGAGAGGGAGACAAACCCACGCCTACACAAGACATTTTGTCACCCAAGCCAACCCTTGAAAAGGCTGCTTTGCAGAGCCAAAACAAGAAGAATGGTGCGTTTTGCAGCCGCCGCCCACTGCAATGAATCTGAATAACTCCTCCTTTAGGGCGCAAGCAACTCCCCTCCCCCTTGCAGTCTTTCCAATTCACGATACAAAAAGACGGACAGGACAGGTTGCCTGACTTTCCGTCACTGCCACCCTTTGCCATCCTTACCCGTAGAAAGCCCTTTCATCATCCCCAAACCCTAATCTTTTCCCTTTCCTTCCCAGCCCCCAAACCCTGCCCTCTGTACCTTTCTCACCACCCGCTTCCCTTCTCCTGTCATCCCCCTACCACCCGGGAAAAAAAGAGATTGCCCCCTCCTTCCACTAGCCCACCCTCCCACCCAAAGAACAACTTCTTCTGCGCAGCTTGTTTTCTAGGCAGCAGCGCTATTGTGATGTCATCGGGGGGCATTGTGACAAGCCGCCAGTGTTCCGTCTCTTCATGTTGTGCACAGTTCAAACGGAAAATACATCAACAGGCAGACTACAGAAAAGCTTACTATCAAAGGTTAGAGGGGGGCTTTCTCAGAGGGCTTTTTACAGTTTTTCTATTCCCAATTAGCCGTTTAAGTGTACTTATTGAAAGTAGTAATTCTTTCATAGGCCGCCCTTTCTTAGTATTTGACGTTCCTTATATTGCGGTATGAGGCTTCGCAGTAGGTTGCAAACATTCATCACCCATGACTGTCCCCAATTGAGCTCAGAAGCTCAATGTCTATCATGACCTCTCTTTTAGAATGTCCAAGAGCAAGCAAACTATTCCTCCAGGAGAGGGCGCCAACAGACTACTAAAGAGATCATCATTACTCAAAGAAAACCCCAAAAACCAATGCATGATAGGAATAAACAGGTAACTTTCTTTGGAGTGGAAGCGGAGAGATCGCACCAGATGCCAATTCTAGATGTTATCACACCTGTGGTCACTGCAGCAGCAGGTGAATCCACTTTGTCCAAAAGGGATCTATTCCATTCAATTGCAAATGATCTAGATAAGACAGAGAACTGCAGCACGGGGACATAGCCGAGTTGGTCAGGTTGAGTGGTGATGAGTTTGCTATTTGGATGAATAAAGAAAGTCAAAAGTGTGAAAGATAAAAAACAAAAGGAGGAAGTGTGAAAAGTGAATGGGCCAAATTGAGGTGCATATGAAGACGTATGCTTTCTTCCAATTCATTAAATCGGGCTAATATGAATCAGGTGAATTGAGTTCTGCTTTTGGAAACTGGGTTAAGAAGGGGTGCACCGTTCCTGGAGGTACTGCAATACCAGGTCAATGCGTGGAGTGGACAGAGCAAGCTCTTTTTCCATCTCCCTGTTCTAAAAATCCATTTAATATATGGTCCCCAGATAGGGGACGTATCAGATATTAAACTGATAAGAACAGATACTACACTTGATCTTAGCCAAAAGGCCGAGAAGCGATAACCAGAATTGGTTTGGGCCTCGAGTGGCACCCTGGCCTATGCCGGACACATCTTAGGGAGAGAGAGCGAGAGGGAGACAAACCCACGCCTACACAAGACATTTTGTCACCCAAGCCAACCCTTGAAAAGGCTGCTTTGCAGAGCCAAAACAAGAAGAATGGTGCGTTTTGCAGCCGCCGCCCACTGCAATGAATCTGAATAACTCCTCCTTTAGGGCGCAAGCAACTCCCCTCCCCCTTGCAGTCTTTCCAATTCACGATACAAAAAGACGGACAGGACAGGTTGCCTGACTTTCCGTCACTGCCACCCTTTGCCATCCTTACCCGTAGAAAGCCCTTTCATCATCCCCAAACCCTAATCTTTTCCCTTTCCTTCCCAGCCCCCAAACCCTGCCCTCTGTACCTTTCTCACCACCCGCTTCCCTTCTCCTGTCATCCCCCTACCACCCGGGAAAAAAAGAGATTGCCCCCTCCTTCCACTAGCCCACCCTCCCACCCAAAGAACAACTTCTTCTGCGCAGCTTGTTTTCTAGGCAGCAGCGCTATTGTGATGTCATCGGGGGGCATTGTGACAAGCCGCCAGTGTTCCGTCTCTTCATGTTGTGCACAGTTCAAACGGAAAATACATCAACAGGCAGACTACAGAAAAGCTTACTATCAAAGGTTAGAGGGGGGCTTTCTCAGAGGGCTTTTTACAGTTTTTCTATTCCCAATTAGCCGTTTAAGTGTACTTATTGAAAGTAGTAATTCTTTCATAGGCCGCCCTTTCTTAGTATTTGACGTTCCTTATATTGCGGTATGAGGCTTCGCAGTAGGTTGCAAACATTCATCACCCATGACTGTCCCCAATTGAGCTCAGAAGCTCAATGTCTATCATGACCTCTCTTTTAGAATGTCCAAGAGCAAGCAAACTATTCCTCCAGGAGAGGGCGCCAACAGACTACTAAAGAGATCATCATTACTCAAAGAAAACCCCAAAAACCAATGCATGATAGGAATAAACAGGTAACTTTCTTTGGAGTGGAAGCGGAGAGATCGCACCAGATGCCAATTCTAGATGTTATCACACCTGTGGTCACTGCAGCAGCAGGTGAATCCACTTTGTCCAAAAGGGATCTATTCCATTCAATTGCAAATGATCTAGATAAGACAGAGAACTGCAGCACGGGGACATAGCCGAGTTGGTCAGGTTGAGTGGTGATGAGTTTGCTATTTGGATGAATAAAGAAAGTCAAAAGTGTGAAAGATAAAAAACAAAAGGAGGAAGTGTGAAAAGTGAATGGGCCAAATTGAGGTGCATATGAAGACGTATGCTTTCTTCCAATTCATTAAATCGGGCTAATATGAATCAGGTGAATTGAGTTCTGCTTTTGGAAACTGGGTTAAGAAGGGGTGCACCGTTCCTGGAGGTACTGCAATACCAGGTCAATGCGTGGAGTGGACAGAGCAAGCTCTTTTTCCATCTCCCTGTTCTAAAAATCCATTTAATATATGGTCCCCAGATAGGGGACGTATCAGATATTAAACTGATAAGAACAGATACTACACTTGATCTTAGCCAAAAGGCCGAGAAGCGATAACCAGAATTGGTTTGGGCCTCGAGTGGCACCCTGGCCTATGCCGGACACATCTTAGGGAGAGAGAGCGAGAGGGAGACAAACCCACGCCTACACAAGACATTTTGTCACCCAAGCCAACCCTTGAAAAGGCTGCTTTGCAGAGCCAAAACAAGAAGAATGGTGCGTTTTGCAGCCGCCGCCCACTGCAATGAATCTGAATAACTCCTCCTTTAGGGCGCAAGCAACTCCCCTCCCCCTTGCAGTCTTTCCAATTCACGATACAAAAAGACGGACAGGACAGGTTGCCTGACTTTCCGTCACTGCCACCCTTTGCCATCCTTACCCGTAGAAAGCCCTTTCATCATCCCCAAACCCTAATCTTTTCCCTTTCCTTCCCAGCCCCCAAACCCTGCCCTCTGTACCTTTCTCACCACCCGCTTCCCTTCTCCTGTCATCCCCCTACCACCCGGGAAAAAAAGAGATTGCCCCCTCCTTCCACTAGCCCACCCTCCCACCCAAAGAACAACTTCTTCTGCGCAGCTTGTTTTCTAGGCAGCAGCGCTATTGTGATGTCATCGGGGGGCATTGTGACAAGCCGCCAGTGTTCCGTCTCTTCATGTTGTGCACAGTTCAAACGGAAAATACATCAACAGGCAGACTACAGAAAAGCTTACTATCAAAGGTTAGAGGGGGGCTTTCTCAGAGGGCTTTTTACAGTTTTTCTATTCCCAATTAGCCGTTTAAGTGTACTTATTGAAAGTAGTAATTCTTTCATAGGCCGCCCTTTCTTAGTATTTGACGTTCCTTATATTGCGGTATGAGGCTTCGCAGTAGGTTGCAAACATTCATCACCCATGACTGTCCCCAATTGAGCTCAGAAGCTCAATGTCTATCATGACCTCTCTTTTAGAATGTCCAAGAGCAAGCAAACTATTCCTCCAGGAGAGGGCGCCAACAGACTACTAAAGAGATCATCATTACTCAAAGAAAACCCCAAAAACCAATGCATGATAGGAATAAACAGGTAACTTTCTTTGGAGTGGAAGCGGAGAGATCGCACCAGATGCCAATTCTAGATGTTATCACACCTGTGGTCACTGCAGCAGCAGGTGAATCCACTTTGTCCAAAAGGGATCTATTCCATTCAATTGCAAATGATCTAGATAAGACAGAGAACTGCAGCACGGGGACATAGCCGAGTTGGTCAGGTTGAGTGGTGATGAGTTTGCTATTTGGATGAATAAAGAAAGTCAAAAGTGTGAAAGATAAAAAACAAAAGGAGGAAGTGTGAAAAGTGAATGGGCCAAATTGAGGTGCATATGAAGACGTATGCTTTCTTCCAATTCATTAAATCGGGCTAATATGAATCAGGTGAATTGAGTTCTGCTTTTGGAAACTGGGTTAAGAAGGGGTGCACCGTTCCTGGAGGTACTGCAATACCAGGTCAATGCGTGGAGTGGACAGAGCAAGCTCTTTTTCCATCTCCCTGTTCTAAAAATCCATTTAATATATGGTCCCCAGATAGGGGACGTATCAGATATTAAACTGATAAGAACAGATACTACACTTGATCTTAGCCAAAAGGCCGAGAAGCGATAACCAGAATTGGTTTGGGCCTCGAGTGGCACCCTGGCCTATGCCGGACACATCTTAGGGAGAGAGAGCGAGAGGGAGACAAACCCACGCCTACACAAGACATTTTGTCACCCAAGCCAACCCTTGAAAAGGCTGCTTTGCAGAGCCAAAACAAGAAGAATGGTGCGTTTTGCAGCCGCCGCCCACTGCAATGAATCTGAATAACTCCTCCTTTAGGGCGCAAGCAACTCCCCTCCCCCTTGCAGTCTTTCCAATTCACGATACAAAAAGACGGACAGGACAGGTTGCCTGACTTTCCGTCACTGCCACCCTTTGCCATCCTTACCCGTAGAAAGCCCTTTCATCATCCCCAAACCCTAATCTTTTCCCTTTCCTTCCCAGCCCCCAAACCCTGCCCTCTGTACCTTTCTCACCACCCGCTTCCCTTCTCCTGTCATCCCCCTACCACCCGGGAAAAAAAGAGATTGCCCCCTCCTTCCACTAGCCCACCCTCCCACCCAAAGAACAACTTCTTCTGCGCAGCTTGTTTTCTAGGCAGCAGCGCTATTGTGATGTCATCGGGGGGCATTGTGACAAGCCGCCAGTGTTCCGTCTCTTCATGTTGTGCACAGTTCAAACGGAAAATACATCAACAGGCAGACTACAGAAAAGCTTACTATCAAAGGTTAGAGGGGGGCTTTCTCAGAGGGCTTTTTACAGTTTTTCTATTCCCAATTAGCCGTTTAAGTGTACTTATTGAAAGTAGTAATTCTTTCATAGGCCGCCCTTTCTTAGTATTTGACGTTCCTTATATTGCGGTATGAGGCTTCGCAGTAGGTTGCAAACATTCATCACCCATGACTGTCCCCAATTGAGCTCAGAAGCTCAATGTCTATCATGACCTCTCTTTTAGAATGTCCAAGAGCAAGCAAACTATTCCTCCAGGAGAGGGCGCCAACAGACTACTAAAGAGATCATCATTACTCAAAGAAAACCCCAAAAACCAATGCATGATAGGAATAAACAGGTAACTTTCTTTGGAGTGGAAGCGGAGAGATCGCACCAGATGCCAATTCTAGATGTTATCACACCTGTGGTCACTGCAGCAGCAGGTGAATCCACTTTGTCCAAAAGGGATCTATTCCATTCAATTGCAAATGATCTAGATAAGACAGAGAACTGCAGCACGGGGACATAGCCGAGTTGGTCAGGTTGAGTGGTGATGAGTTTGCTATTTGGATGAATAAAGAAAGTCAAAAGTGTGAAAGATAAAAAACAAAAGGAGGAAGTGTGAAAAGTGAATGGGCCAAATTGAGGTGCATATGAAGACGTATGCTTTCTTCCAATTCATTAAATCGGGCTAATATGAATCAGGTGAATTGAGTTCTGCTTTTGGAAACTGGGTTAAGAAGGGGTGCACCGTTCCTGGAGGTACTGCAATACCAGGTCAATGCGTGGAGTGGACAGAGCAAGCTCTTTTTCCATCTCCCTGTTCTAAAAATCCATTTAATATATGGTCCCCAGATAGGGGACGTATCAGATATTAAACTGATAAGAACAGATTTTTGATTTAACAGCATCTTTATTATCATGCACTACTCACAAAAAGGTAACAAACCGTGTACAGTGCCGCAGCCCCGTACACACAGAACTATACAATCCTTCTTACATAGCCATAGAGTACGACGCACTAAACTATACATCACACTCCTATGCTTATCCATAACACTCAAGCTGAAAGAAAAAGTTAGACCATAAATAACGACGAACCGGCGATTGGGGGATGGGGGTAGGGGAAAAAGGGGGATAGGGTGGGGAAATCACAGGCCCGAAGCTTTATTGAAAGACGCACATAACGGGAAAAGGAGGGAGGGGGCATGGAAGAGGTCTAAACCTCCTCCTCGGCGCTGTCGTCCGGACTGTCCATGATGGAATAGTCTCTGAGCAGGCTGTGGATCAGCCTGCGGCAATCCTGGATAGACATCCTCTCCCTCTTCAAGATGAGCCGGTTCCTGGCGACCCAAATAGCGTCCTTAAAGCAGTTCATAAGGCGCCAAGCCTCCTGGATGGCTCCAACGGTGTGAGTCCCAGGGAAGAGTCCATAAAGTACGGAATGGTACGATAGGCTCCCTCTGGGGACGGAGTTCCTCAGGTCATCCTCCAGGGCAACCAACAGGCGCTGTGCGAAACGGCAGTCCCAAAAGGCGTGCAGCGATGTTTCCTCCACGAAGGGGCACCTTGGGCAGTACCGGGTTTTGCACAGGTTCCGGGCGTGCATGAATGACCGGACGGGCAGTCCGCCCTGTATCGCCATCCATGACAAGTCCTTGTGCCCGTTGGTCAATCCAGCCGATGACACGTTTGTCCAAACAGTCTCCAGTGTGTCGTGATGAAGTCCTGGAATGTTCTCCATTTCGTCCTTGGCTCTGATGAGTTTGTGGATAGTCTTTGGCTTCCACAAATCAGGCTTGAGTCCCTCCAGTTGGTGTTCCCTCACAAACCGAACCACGTCTCCGTAGAACCATGGCGCCGTCCAGTTGTAGGGGAAGGAGCTGTCCCACTTGTCCCAGCCTAACCGTCTCCAAAGGGGGAGCAGGAAGAAGCGAGACATGGACCCACCCGCGGAACCTCTCTTGACTCGCAGAGTTCGGCGAACGCAGTCACATACGAAGGAGGATCGCAGGAGGGTGGGGATATCGGGTACGCCCTTCCCACCCTTGCGAGGATCCTTGTACATGATGCTCCGCTTTACTCTGTCCATCTTGGATCCCCAGACAAAACGAAACACCGTCCTGGTAATGGCCCTGCACACGGTGGCAAGGGGGGGCCAGGCCTGGGCCGTGTACTGCAGCACGGGCAGTACCTCGTTACGCAGGACCAGTGCTTTGCCCTCACAGGTGAGGCGTCTGAGGCTCCACAGACCGATCCGTTGGGTGATCTTGGTCAAGCGTTCCTCCCAGGACTTGAGGGCTGCTCCTTCCTTCCCGAACCAGACTCCAAGAACCTTGATGAAATCCGGCTGGATGCTGAAAGGGAAGGGGGCGGAAGAGGCCGGCTGCCAGTCCCCGAAGAGCATGGCTTCCGACTTCCCGCAGTTGACTTTGGCTCCCGAAGCCCGTCCGAAGGTCTCACAGGTCTGGACGAGGGTGTCGACTGAGCGCCGGTCCGCGCAGAAGACGGTCACGTCGTCCATGTAGAGCGAGCACTTGACCTCGAAGCGTTCTGGTCCTGGTGCGGTGATCCCTCTGATCTCTCCATTCCGCCGGATAGCCTCTGCAAAGAGTTCTATAACACAAACAAAAAGAAGAGGTGACAGAGGACAGCCTTGTCTGACCCCTGAGAGGACCGGGAAGGGGTCAGTCTTCCAGCCGTTTACCAACACCGAGCTGTGAATATCAAAATACATTAGTTGGACATACAAGCAAAACATGTTACCCAAACCTAACCTGTGCAGAGCTTTGCCCAGGAACTCATGGGAAACACGGTCGAAGGCCTTTTCCTGATCCAACGAGATCAGGGCTGCGTGCACCCGGCGGGCTTTGATGTACTCGACCGTGTCCCGCATGAGAGCCAGGCTGTCTGCGATGCGACGTCCGGGGATGCCGCAGGTCTGATCCGGGTGGATGATCCGTCCGATAACAGTCTTCAATCTCGTTGCCATCGTCTTGGCCAGGATCTTGTAGTCGACGTTCAGAAGGGTGATGGGACGCCAATTCTTCAGGTCGCACCTCTCTCCTTTACGCTTGTACAGGATCGTGACCATTCCTTCCCTCAGAGATGGAGGCATTCTGCCCTCCACCACCATCTCCTCATACAGCCCTAACAGGTCCGGACAGATTAGGTCTCCCAGCGCTACATAGAGCTCTGCTGGGAGGCCGTCACTGCCCGGTGTCCTGCCAGAACTAAAGGATTTGGCGGCCGAGAGCAGCTCGTCCACCGTCAGAGGAACATCCATGGCCGCCGCGTCTGCAGGGTCAAGATGGTTAGTGATACCTGACAGGAACTTATCGGCGGCCTCGGGGTCAGTAGTCTTGCGGGCGTAGAGTTCGCTGTAGAAGTCGCTGACGACCTTCATCACGTTCTCTTTCCCGCGTCGCATGTTTCCACTCTCGTCTCGTAGTTCATTCATGGGCGTGTGACCGGCGTGGAGTTTCCTGAAAAAGAACGAGTTACATTTCTCACCCTTCTCCAGGTTCTCCACTTTGGAACGGAAGACAATTCGCTCGGACTCCTCCTCGAAGTGCCTTTTCAGGCTCCTCTTAGTCTCCTCCAGCTCCTCTCTCACGTCCCAGCCGCATCGAAGAAGGTCCTGCAGGGAACGCAGCTCACGCTGGAGTCTCCTGAAGTCCCTCCTCTTCAGACACGCCTGTTGTTGACTCTTTGCCTGAAAGAAGAAACGGAACTCGAGTTTAACGTATTCCCACCAGTCAGAAACAGACTGGAAGCCCGCCTTGTAGGCCCGCCACGTGGAGTAGGCAGCTCTAAGCTCCTCCAGAATCTCACCCTTTTCCAGCAGAGAGCAGTTCAGCTTCCAGGAGCCCGGGCCAATGGGGAAGCCATGGCCCAGCACACCTTGAAAGTGAATGGCTCTGTGGTCAGAGAAGAAGCAGGGGACCATCGAGTGCCCACTCCGCCCAACCGCCCGAGAGGTAAACACAAAGTCAATCCTGGAACGCAGCGAGCCATCGGATCGGCACCATGAATAGTTCACGGATCCGTGTCCGATGGAGCCAACAACGTCCACAAGAGAGGCTTCGGTCACCATCTCAATGAGCAGTTTGGATGTGACGTCCAACTTGGCAGCCGTTCCAGAACTGCGTCCATCCTCCTCAATCGGGCAGTTGAAATCCCCGGCCATCACTACCGTCCTGGCGGTAGCGAGCTGAGGGCGCAGGGCTTGGAGGAGCTCCAGTCGATCGCTCTTCACAGGAGAAGCATACACATTGATGAACCTGACAGGTTCTCCCGCCCAGGTGCCATCCACGAGCAGTAACCTGCCGCAGACGATTTCCTGAACAGAGTCCAATGTGAAGGCGCTTCCCCTGATCAGCACGGCGACCCCCGCGGACCTACAGTCGCCCCCGCCAGACCAGTAGGATGGGCCATGGGTCCACTCCCTGGCCAGATGGTTGAAGGACCTAGAGGAGGGAAGGGAGCATTCCTGCAGGAAAAATACATCACTAGACTGAGTGTTAAGGAACGTAAAAATTGTCTGACGTCGGAACTTGTCTCTGATGCTCCTAACATTAATGGAAAAGATGTTAATGTTAGCAGTCATTGGAGGAAAGAGAAAGTTAGAGCAGGCGGTGTGCCTTAGTTACCACTCCGGTCGGGCGGTTCTTCCTCTTTGGCACCTGCTGGTAAGGGTATCTCCAGCAGACCCTCTTCTGCTAGCTGATCAAGCAGGGATGGTGCCTCAGTGGCTTCCGACTCCTCCATTTCTTCTTCGGCCACAAGGGACTCCACCATCTGCTCCAACACGTCCGGTTCTGGGAGGAGGCCATCCTCCTCTTCCTGGGGTGGATTGGGGTCCACAATGAACAGCTTGGAAGGTTCTGCGACAGGACTATCTTCCACCTTCCTTTTCCTTTGGCCTGTACCTGAGGAGACAAGAGCTGGAAAATCCTCCTCGGTGAAAAGTGCAAGAGTGCTGAGGCCCTCTGCTCTCATGGTCTGGGGAGGGAGAGTGGGCTTTGGGGGGGGGGTGAGGAGACCAACTGAGGAGTAGGGAAATGAGGTGGAGGTAGTGGAATCCTCAGTAGGGTTGGCCGGGGGGGGAGGGGTTTGGACAGGGGTGACAGGGGGGGGGACCAGGGAGGGGGCAACAGTTTTCTTACCCTTCTTTTCCCTGGACTCTGTGGCTGCTGGGGCATCGGCTGGAGCCACGGTCGCCGGGTTCTTGGCCGCCTTGTCCTTGGCCTCTGTGGCCTTGGTCGTAGCTGCCTTGGTCGACGAAGCTGTGACTACCCGATACTGGGTCGCCGCGGCAACCCTTGCCCAGGATTTCTCCCGCTGTGGGCAGTCCTTGTAAAGGTGGTCCGCCTGTCCACATAGGTTGCAAGTCTTCTTCTTTGGGCAGTCCTTGGAGCTGTGTCCTGTCACCCGGCAAACCCTGCAGGCGTCCTCCTTGCAGGTCTTCATCGAATGCCCTTTCCCGCCACATTTCCTGCAGTTGTGTGGCATGTCCGGGTAGTAGATGAGACCAAAGGAGTTTCCCAGAGAGAATGTCGGGGGCAGGTGCTGGAGACCATCCTCGGATGCTGGTTCCCTGTAGAGTCGAACGGTTACTGACCACTTACCCGTCCAGAATCCGTTGCCGTTAAGGATGTGGGATGGCTCCCTCACCACTGTGCAGAGACGTCCCAGGAACGTGGAGATGTCTCTTCCTGGGGTGTGCGGGTTCCGCATGGAGACCGTGATCCTCTTCTCATCCCTCTGTATAGGACAGGATCCTAAAAAGGAATGAAAAGGGGAGTCCGGCATCGCTGCGTTCATCGCCTCCCAGTATCTCCTGCAGGCATTCACCGTGGCAAAGGTTACCAGAAAAATGCCAGTCATGAAGGTCTGGACACTCAGGGTTTCCGCCCTGGAGAAGCCCTGATCCAGAATCATCTTCTTGCAGAACACGTCGCTGGACATGTCCGGCAACCTACCATCCACCGCCTTTAGCTTCAGGGCGACCGTCTGCCGCATCCAAGGCTCCAGGGTTGGAGCCTTTTCAGGCGGCGTCCGGGCTCCCTCCGGCTGGCTGGCGTCGGAGGTAGGGGCCTCTTGGGCCGAAGAAGCCTCTGGATGAGCCTTCCTGGAGGTCCCTGGGTCCTGAGCCTTCTTGGCTGCCTTCTCTGGCTTGCTTGCCATGGCTGGTTCCTGCTTGAGTTCCCGGAGCTGGATCTTGGATTCTTCTCCGGGTGTCTTCTCCCGCTGTGTTCCTCCTCGAAGTTCCTCTGGTCTCCCCAAGTCTTCTCCGAGCCTTTGTCTTCTTGCTTCTTTCTGCCAAGCTCTTCTTCCGTCCGATCTCCCTCTTCCGGTCTCGGCTGGGCTTTGGAGCTCGTCTCCCTGATCGTATCTCGTCAAGTGTAGCTAGCTCAGTTTGTTCTGATAAGAACAGATTTTTGATTTAATGAAGCTTTCCAAAGCACCACAAAAAATGCATGACCGAAGTCACACCAAAAACAGTGCAAAGGCTAGGATTCGTGTGGACCCCACCGTGAGGAGAGGGTCCCCAAAAATCAACCCCGTCCCTTCGAGCCAGAAGGCCACAGCAAGGGTCAGGGATCTTCGGTGCTCCCCCAAGCCGAAGCCTGGTTGAGCCTTGTCGTTGCTCCCAGCGTCCACCCAGGCATCTTACCCAAGTGGAGTAGAGAGCTACTAGTTGTTGGTTTCGCAGCCGAAACTGCCCGGACCGTCAACCGGTGTTGGTTTCTCAGCCCAAGGCTAACCGGACCTCCAACCGGGTGTTGGTTTCTCAGCCGAAGCTGACCCAGACCTCCAACCGGGTGTTGGTTTCTCAGCCGAAGCTGACCCGGACCTCCAACCGGGTGTTAGTTTCTCAGCCCAAAGCTGACCAGACCTCCGACCGGGATTATAAAAATTTCCCTTCCTAGCCAGAAGGCCGGGATAGGGTAATATGCTCAAAAAGTATGAAAAGGCAAGGTACGGTGTGCTACAGAGGCCAAGGCTTGCCGGGGTCCCAAGCCAGCAAGCTCAGACTCACTCCAGGGTCGTCAGTCCTGGGGCACGTTGTACCATAGCCCCCCATCCTTACTCAGTCTAATAGCCTCGATCCTGGTAGGGCCATGTTTTCCACTAGATGAATATACTATCCACCCAGAGTACTAGCAAGCGCAACCTTCCAGTGTGCATTGTATCATTGTACTAAGGTGGCCTGGAGCTTAAACCACCTCTTCGAACAACACTACACTTGATCTTAGCCAAAAGGCCGAGAAGCGATAACCAGAATTGGTTTGGGCCTCGAGTGGCACCCTGGCCTATGCCGGACACATCTTAGGGAGAGAGAGCGAGAGGGAGACAAACCCACGCCTACACAAGACATTTTGTCACCCAAGCCAACCCTTGAAAAGGCTGCTTTGCAGAGCCAAAACAAGAAGAATGGTGCGTTTTGCAGCCGCCGCCCACTGCAATGAATCTGAATAACTCCTCCTTTAGGGCGCAAGCAACTCCCCTCCCCCTTGCAGTCTTTCCAATTCACGATACAAAAAGACGGACAGGACAGGTTGCCTGACTTTCCGTCACTGCCACCCTTTGCCATCCTTACCCGTAGAAAGCCCTTTCATCATCCCCAAACCCTAATCTTTTCCCTTTCCTTCCCAGCCCCCAAACCCTGCCCTCTGTACCTTTCTCACCACCCGCTTCCCTTCTCCTGTCATCCCCCTACCACCCGGGAAAAAAAGAGATTGCCCCCTCCTTCCACTAGCCCACCCTCCCACCCAAAGAACAACTTCTTCTGCGCAGCTTGTTTTCTAGGCAGCAGCGCTATTGTGATGTCATCGGGGGGCATTGTGACAAGCCGCCAGTGTTCCGTCTCTTCATGTTGTGCACAGTTCAAACGGAAAATACATCAACAGGCAGACTACAGAAAAGCTTACTATCAAAGGTTAGAGGGGGGCTTTCTCAGAGGGCTTTTTACAGTTTTTCTATTCCCAATTAGCCGTTTAAGTGTACTTATTGAAAGTAGTAATTCTTTCATAGGCCGCCCTTTCTTAGTATTTGACGTTCCTTATATTGCGGTATGAGGCTTCGCAGTAGGTTGCAAACATTCATCACCCATGACTGTCCCCAATTGAGCTCAGAAGCTCAATGTCTATCATGACCTCTCTTTTAGAATGTCCAAGAGCAAGCAAACTATTCCTCCAGGAGAGGGCGCCAACAGACTACTAAAGAGATCATCATTACTCAAAGAAAACCCCAAAAACCAATGCATGATAGGAATAAACAGGTAACTTTCTTTGGAGTGGAAGCGGAGAGATCGCACCAGATGCCAATTCTAGATGTTATCACACCTGTGGTCACTGCAGCAGCAGGTGAATCCACTTTGTCCAAAAGGGATCTATTCCATTCAATTGCAAATGATCTAGATAAGACAGAGAACTGCAGCACGGGGACATAGCCGAGTTGGTCAGGTTGAGTGGTGATGAGTTTGCTATTTGGATGAATAAAGAAAGTCAAAAGTGTGAAAGATAAAAAACAAAAGGAGGAAGTGTGAAAAGTGAATGGGCCAAATTGAGGTGCATATGAAGACGTATGCTTTCTTCCAATTCATTAAATCGGGCTAATATGAATCAGGTGAATTGAGTTCTGCTTTTGGAAACTGGGTTAAGAAGGGGTGCACCGTTCCTGGAGGTACTGCAATACCAGGTCAATGCGTGGAGTGGACAGAGCAAGCTCTTTTTCCATCTCCCTGTTCTAAAAATCCATTTAATATATGGTCCCCAGATAGGGGACGTATCAGATATTAAACTGATAAGAACAGATACTACACTTGATCTTAGCCAAAAGGCCGAGAAGCGATAACCAGAATTGGTTTGGGCCTCGAGTGGCACCCTGGCCTATGCCGGACACATCTTAGGGAGAGAGAGCGAGAGGGAGACAAACCCACGCCTACACAAGACATTTTGTCACCCAAGCCAACCCTTGAAAAGGCTGCTTTGCAGAGCCAAAACAAGAAGAATGGTGCGTTTTGCAGCCGCCGCCCACTGCAATGAATCTGAATAACTCCTCCTTTAGGGCGCAAGCAACTCCCCTCCCCCTTGCAGTCTTTCCAATTCACGATACAAAAAGACGGACAGGACAGGTTGCCTGACTTTCCGTCACTGCCACCCTTTGCCATCCTTACCCGTAGAAAGCCCTTTCATCATCCCCAAACCCTAATCTTTTCCCTTTCCTTCCCAGCCCCCAAACCCTGCCCTCTGTACCTTTCTCACCACCCGCTTCCCTTCTCCTGTCATCCCCCTACCACCCGGGAAAAAAAGAGATTGCCCCCTCCTTCCACTAGCCCACCCTCCCACCCAAAGAACAACTTCTTCTGCGCAGCTTGTTTTCTAGGCAGCAGCGCTATTGTGATGTCATCGGGGGGCATTGTGACAAGCCGCCAGTGTTCCGTCTCTTCATGTTGTGCACAGTTCAAACGGAAAATACATCAACAGGCAGACTACAGAAAAGCTTACTATCAAAGGTTAGAGGGGGGCTTTCTCAGAGGGCTTTTTACAGTTTTTCTATTCCCAATTAGCCGTTTAAGTGTACTTATTGAAAGTAGTAATTCTTTCATAGGCCGCCCTTTCTTAGTATTTGACGTTCCTTATATTGCGGTATGAGGCTTCGCAGTAGGTTGCAAACATTCATCACCCATGACTGTCCCCAATTGAGCTCAGAAGCTCAATGTCTATCATGACCTCTCTTTTAGAATGTCCAAGAGCAAGCAAACTATTCCTCCAGGAGAGGGCGCCAACAGACTACTAAAGAGATCATCATTACTCAAAGAAAACCCCAAAAACCAATGCATGATAGGAATAAACAGGTAACTTTCTTTGGAGTGGAAGCGGAGAGATCGCACCAGATGCCAATTCTAGATGTTATCACACCTGTGGTCACTGCAGCAGCAGGTGAATCCACTTTGTCCAAAAGGGATCTATTCCATTCAATTGCAAATGATCTAGATAAGACAGAGAACTGCAGCACGGGGACATAGCCGAGTTGGTCAGGTTGAGTGGTGATGAGTTTGCTATTTGGATGAATAAAGAAAGTCAAAAGTGTGAAAGATAAAAAACAAAAGGAGGAAGTGTGAAAAGTGAATGGGCCAAATTGAGGTGCATATGAAGACGTATGCTTTCTTCCAATTCATTAAATCGGGCTAATATGAATCAGGTGAATTGAGTTCTGCTTTTGGAAACTGGGTTAAGAAGGGGTGCACCGTTCCTGGAGGTACTGCAATACCAGGTCAATGCGTGGAGTGGACAGAGCAAGCTCTTTTTCCATCTCCCTGTTCTAAAAATCCATTTAATATATGGTCCCCAGATAGGGGACGTATCAGATATTAAACTGATAAGAACAGATACTACACTTGATCTTAGCCAAAAGGCCGAGAAGCGATAACCAGAATTGGTTTGGGCCTCGAGTGGCACCCTGGCCTATGCCGGACACATCTTAGGGAGAGAGAGCGAGAGGGAGACAAACCCACGCCTACACAAGACATTTTGTCACCCAAGCCAACCCTTGAAAAGGCTGCTTTGCAGAGCCAAAACAAGAAGAATGGTGCGTTTTGCAGCCGCCGCCCACTGCAATGAATCTGAATAACTCCTCCTTTAGGGCGCAAGCAACTCCCCTCCCCCTTGCAGTCTTTCCAATTCACGATACAAAAAGACGGACAGGACAGGTTGCCTGACTTTCCGTCACTGCCACCCTTTGCCATCCTTACCCGTAGAAAGCCCTTTCATCATCCCCAAACCCTAATCTTTTCCCTTTCCTTCCCAGCCCCCAAACCCTGCCCTCTGTACCTTTCTCACCACCCGCTTCCCTTCTCCTGTCATCCCCCTACCACCCGGGAAAAAAAGAGATTGCCCCCTCCTTCCACTAGCCCACCCTCCCACCCAAAGAACAACTTCTTCTGCGCAGCTTGTTTTCTAGGCAGCAGCGCTATTGTGATGTCATCGGGGGGCATTGTGACAAGCCGCCAGTGTTCCGTCTCTTCATGTTGTGCACAGTTCAAACGGAAAATACATCAACAGGCAGACTACAGAAAAGCTTACTATCAAAGGTTAGAGGGGGGCTTTCTCAGAGGGCTTTTTACAGTTTTTCTATTCCCAATTAGCCGTTTAAGTGTACTTATTGAAAGTAGTAATTCTTTCATAGGCCGCCCTTTCTTAGTATTTGACGTTCCTTATATTGCGGTATGAGGCTTCGCAGTAGGTTGCAAACATTCATCACCCATGACTGTCCCCAATTGAGCTCAGAAGCTCAATGTCTATCATGACCTCTCTTTTAGAATGTCCAAGAGCAAGCAAACTATTCCTCCAGGAGAGAGGCGCCAACAGACTACTAAAGAGATCATCATTACTCAAAGAAAACCCCAAAAACCAATGCATGATAGGAATAAACAGGTAACTTTCTTTGGAGTGGAAGCGGAGAGATCGCACCAGATGCCAATTCTAGATGTTATCACACCTGTGGTCACTGCAGCAGCAGGTGAATCCACTTTGTCCAAAAGGGATCTATTCCATTCAATTGCAAATGATCTAGATAAGACAGAGAACTGCAGCACGGGGACATAGCCGAGTTGGTCAGGTTGAGTGGTGATGAGTTTGCTATTTGGATGAATAAAGAAAGTCAAAAGTGTGAAAGATAAAAAACAAAAGGAGGAAGTGTGAAAAGTGAATGGGCCAAATTGAGGTGCATATGAAGACGTATGCTTTCTTCCAATTCATTAAATCGGGCTAATATGAATCAGGTGAATTGAGTTCTGCTTTTGGAAACTGGGTTAAGAAGGGGTGCACCGTTCCTGGAGGTACTGCAATACCAGGTCAATGCGTGGAGTGGACAGAGCAAGCTCTTTTTCCATCTCCCTGTTCTAAAAATCCATTTAATATATGGTCCCCAGATAGGGGACGTATCAGATATTAAACTGATAAGAACAGATACTACACTTGATCTTAGCCAAAAGGCCGAGAAGCGATAACCAGAATTGGTTTGGGCCTCGAGTGGCACCCTGGCCTATGCCGGACACATCTTAGGGAGAGAGAGCGAGAGGGAGACAAACCCACGCCTACACAAGACATTTTGTCACCCAAGCCAACCCTTGAAAAGGCTGCTTTGCAGAGCCAAAACAAGAAGAATGGTGCGTTTTGCAGCCGCCGCCCACTGCAATGAATCTGAATAACTCCTCCTTTAGGGCGCAAGCAACTCCCCTCCCCCTTGCAGTCTTTCCAATTCACGATACAAAAAGACGGACAGGACAGGTTGCCTGACTTTCCGTCACTGCCACCCTTTGCCATCCTTACCCGTAGAAAGCCCTTTCATCATCCCCAAACCCTAATCTTTTCCCTTTCCTTCCCAGCCCCCAAACCCTGCCCTCTGTACCTTTCTCACCACCCGCTTCCCTTCTCCTGTCATCCCCCTACCACCCGGGAAAAAAAGAGATTGCCCCCTCCTTCCACTAGCCCACCCTCCCACCCAAAGAACAACTTCTTCTGCGCAGCTTGTTTTCTAGGCAGCAGCGCTATTGTGATGTCATCGGGGGGCATTGTGACAAGCCGCCAGTGTTCCGTCTCTTCATGTTGTGCACAGTTCAAACGGAAAATACATCAACAGGCAGACTACAGAAAAGCTTACTATCAAAGGTTAGAGGGGGGCTTTCTCAGAGGGCTTTTTACAGTTTTTCTATTCCCAATTAGCCGTTTAAGTGTACTTATTGAAAGTAGTAATTCTTTCATAGGCCGCCCTTTCTTAGTATTTGACGTTCCTTATATTGCGGTATGAGGCTTCGCAGTAGGTTGCAAACATTCATCACCCATGACTGTCCCCAATTGAGCTCAGAAGCTCAATGTCTATCATGACCTCTCTTTTAGAATGTCCAAGAGCAAGCAAACTATTCCTCCAGGAGAGGGCGCCAACAGACTACTAAAGAGATCATCATTACTCAAAGAAAACCCCAAAAACCAATGCATGATAGGAATAAACAGGTAACTTTCTTTGGAGTGGAAGCGGAGAGATCGCACCAGATGCCAATTCTAGATGTTATCACACCTGTGGTCACTGCAGCAGCAGGTGAATCCACTTTGTCCAAAAGGGATCTATTCCATTCAATTGCAAATGATCTAGATAAGACAGAGAACTGCAGCACGGGGACATAGCCGAGTTGGTCAGGTTGAGTGGTGATGAGTTTGCTATTTGGATGAATAAAGAAAGTCAAAAGTGTGAAAGATAAAAAACAAAAGGAGGAAGTGTGAAAAGTGAATGGGCCAAATTGAGGTGCATATGAAGACGTATGCTTTCTTCCAATTCATTAAATCGGGCTAATATGAATCAGGTGAATTGAGTTCTGCTTTTGGAAACTGGGTTAAGAAGGGGTGCACCGTTCCTGGAGGTACTGCAATACCAGGTCAATGCGTGGAGTGGACAGAGCAAGCTCTTTTTCCATCTCCCTGTTCTAAAAATCCATTTAATATATGGTCCCCAGATAGGGGACGTATCAGATATTAAACTGATAAGAACAGATACTACACTTGATCTTAGCCAAAAGGCCGAGAAGCGATAACCAGAATTGGTTTGGGCCTCGAGTGGCACCCTGGCCTATGCCGGACACATCTTAGGGAGAGAGAGCGAGAGGGAGACAAACCCACGCCTACACAAGACATTTTGTCACCCAAGCCAACCCTTGAAAAGGCTGCTTTGCAGAGCCAAAACAAGAAGAATGGTGCGTTTTGCAGCCGCCGCCCACTGCAATGAATCTGAATAACTCCTCCTTTAGGGCGCAAGCAACTCCCCTCCCCCTTGCAGTCTTTCCAATTCACGATACAAAAAGACGGACAGGACAGGTTGCCTGACTTTCCGTCACTGCCACCCTTTGCCATCCTTACCCGTAGAAAGCCCTTTCATCATCCCCAAACCCTAATCTTTTCCCTTTCCTTCCCAGCCCCCAAACCCTGCCCTCTGTACCTTTCTCACCACCCGCTTCCCTTCTCCTGTCATCCCCCTACCACCCGGGAAAAAAAGAGATTGCCCCCTCCTTCCACTAGCCCACCCTCCCACCCAAAGAACAACTTCTTCTGCGCAGCTTGTTTTCTAGGCAGCAGCGCTATTGTGATGTCATCGGGGGGCATTGTGACAAGCCGCCAGTGTTCCGTCTCTTCATGTTGTGCACAGTTCAAACGGAAAATACATCAACAGGCAGACTACAGAAAAGCTTACTATCAAAGGTTAGAGGGGGGCTTTCTCAGAGGGCTTTTTACAGTTTTTCTATTCCCAATTAGCCGTTTAAGTGTACTTATTGAAAGTAGTAATTCTTTCATAGGCCGCCCTTTCTTAGTATTTGACGTTCCTTATATTGCGGTATGAGGCTTCGCAGTAGGTTGCAAACATTCATCACCCATGACTGTCCCCAATTGAGCTCAGAAGCTCAATGTCTATCATGACCTCTCTTTTAGAATGTCCAAGAGCAAGCAAACTATTCCTCCAGGAGAGGGCGCCAACAGACTACTAAAGAGATCATCATTACTCAAAGAAAACCCCAAAAACCAATGCATGATAGGAATAAACAGGTAACTTTCTTTGGAGTGGAAGCGGAGAGATCGCACCAGATGCCAATTCTAGATGTTATCACACCTGTGGTCACTGCAGCAGCAGGTGAATCCACTTTGTCCAAAAGGGATCTATTCCATTCAATTGCAAATGATCTAGATAAGACAGAGAACTGCAGCACGGGGACATAGCCGAGTTGGTCAGGTTGAGTGGTGATGAGTTTGCTATTTGGATGAATAAAGAAAGTCAAAAGTGTGAAAGATAAAAAACAAAAGGAGGAAGTGTGAAAAGTGAATGGGCCAAATTGAGGTGCATATGAAGACGTATGCTTTCTTCCAATTCATTAAATCGGGCTAATATGAATCAGGTGAATTGAGTTCTGCTTTTGGAAACTGGGTTAAGAAGGGGTGCACCGTTCCTGGAGGTACTGCAATACCAGGTCAATGCGTGGAGTGGACAGAGCAAGCTCTTTTTCCATCTCCCTGTTCTAAAAATCCATTTAATATATGGTCCCCAGATAGGGGACGTATCAGATATTAAACTGATAAGAACAGATACTACACTTGATCTTAGCCAAAAGGCCGAGAAGCGATAACCAGAATTGGTTTGGGCCTCGAGTGGCACCCTGGCCTATGCCGGACACATCTTAGGGAGAGAGAGCGAGAGGGAGACAAACCCACGCCTACACAAGACATTTTGTCACCCAAGCCAACCCTTGAAAAGGCTGCTTTGCAGAGCCAAAACAAGAAGAATGGTGCGTTTTGCAGCCGCCGCCCACTGCAATGAATCTGAATAACTCCTCCTTTAGGGCGCAAGCAACTCCCCTCCCCCTTGCAGTCTTTCCAATTCACGATACAAAAAGACGGACAGGACAGGTTGCCTGACTTTCCGTCACTGCCACCCTTTGCCATCCTTACCCGTAGAAAGCCCTTTCATCATCCCCAAACCCTAATCTTTTCCCTTTCCTTCCCAGCCCCCAAACCCTGCCCTCTGTACCTTTCTCACCACCCGCTTCCCTTCTCCTGTCATCCCCCTACCACCCGGGAAAAAAAGAGATTGCCCCCTCCTTCCACTAGCCCACCCTCCCACCCAAAGAACAACTTCTTCTGCGCAGCTTGTTTTCTAGGCAGCAGCGCTATTGTGATGTCATCGGGGGGCATTGTGACAAGCCGCCAGTGTTCCGTCTCTTCATGTTGTGCACAGTTCAAACGGAAAATACATCAACAGGCAGACTACAGAAAAGCTTACTATCAAAGGTTAGAGGGGGGCTTTCTCAGAGGGCTTTTTACAGTTTTTCTATTCCCAATTAGCCGTTTAAGTGTACTTATTGAAAGTAGTAATTCTTTCATAGGCCGCCCTTTCTTAGTATTTGACGTTCCTTATATTGCGGTATGAGGCTTCGCAGTAGGTTGCAAACATTCATCACCCATGACTGTCCCCAATTGAGCTCAGAAGCTCAATGTCTATCATGACCTCTCTTTTAGAATGTCCAAGAGCAAGCAAACTATTCCTCCAGGAGAGGGCGCCAACAGACTACTAAAGAGATCATCATTACTCAAAGAAAACCCCAAAAACCAATGCATGATAGGAATAAACAGGTAACTTTCTTTGGAGTGGAAGCGGAGAGATCGCACCAGATGCCAATTCTAGATGTTATCACACCTGTGGTCACTGCAGCAGCAGGTGAATCCACTTTGTCCAAAAGGGATCTATTCCATTCAATTGCAAATGATCTAGATAAGACAGAGAACTGCAGCACGGGGACATAGCCGAGTTGGTCAGGTTGAGTGGTGATGAGTTTGCTATTTGGATGAATAAAGAAAGTCAAAAGTGTGAAAGATAAAAAACAAAAGGAGGAAGTGTGAAAAGTGAATGGGCCAAATTGAGGTGCATATGAAGACGTATGCTTTCTTCCAATTCATTAAATCGGGCTAATATGAATCAGGTGAATTGAGTTCTGCTTTTGGAAACTGGGTTAAGAAGGGGTGCACCGTTCCTGGAGGTACTGCAATACCAGGTCAATGCGTGGAGTGGACAGAGCAAGCTCTTTTTCCATCTCCCTGTTCTAAAAATCCATTTAATATATGGTCCCCAGATAGGGGACGTATCAGATATTAAACTGATAAGAACAGATACTACACTTGATCTTAGCCAAAAGGCCGAGAAGCGATAACCAGAATTGGTTTGGGCCTCGAGTGGCACCCTGGCCTATGCCGGACACATCTTAGGGAGAGAGAGCGAGAGGGAGACAAACCCACGCCTACACAAGACATTTTGTCACCCAAGCCAACCCTTGAAAAGGCTGCTTTGCAGAGCCAAAACAAGAAGAATGGTGCGTTTTGCAGCCGCCGCCCACTGCAATGAATCTGAATAACTCCTCCTTTAGGGCGCAAGCAACTCCCCTCCCCCTTGCAGTCTTTCCAATTCACGATACAAAAAGACGGACAGGACAGGTTGCCTGACTTTCCGTCACTGCCACCCTTTGCCATCCTTACCCGTAGAAAGCCCTTTCATCATCCCCAAACCCTAATCTTTTCCCTTTCCTTCCCAGCCCCCAAACCCTGCCCTCTGTACCTTTCTCACCACCCGCTTCCCTTCTCCTGTCATCCCCCTACCACCCGGGAAAAAAAGAGATTGCCCCCTCCTTCCACTAGCCCACCCTCCCACCCAAAGAACAACTTCTTCTGCGCAGCTTGTTTTCTAGGCAGCAGCGCTATTGTGATGTCATCGGGGGGCATTGTGACAAGCCGCCAGTGTTCCGTCTCTTCATGTTGTGCACAGTTCAAACGGAAAATACATCAACAGGCAGACTACAGAAAAGCTTACTATCAAAGGTTAGAGGGGGGCTTTCTCAGAGGGCTTTTTACAGTTTTTCTATTCCCAATTAGCCGTTTAAGTGTACTTATTGAAAGTAGTAATTCTTTCATAGGCCGCCCTTTCTTAGTATTTGACGTTCCTTATATTGCGGTATGAGGCTTCGCAGTAGGTTGCAAACATTCATCACCCATGACTGTCCCCAATTGAGCTCAGAAGCTCAATGTCTATCATGACCTCTCTTTTAGAATGTCCAAGAGCAAGCAAACTATTCCTCCAGGAGAGGGCGCCAACAGACTACTAAAGAGATCATCATTACTCAAAGAAAACCCCAAAAACCAATGCATGATAGGAATAAACAGGTAACTTTCTTTGGAGTGGAAGCGGAGAGATCGCACCAGATGCCAATTCTAGATGTTATCACACCTGTGGTCACTGCAGCAGCAGGTGAATCCACTTTGTCCAAAAGGGATCTATTCCATTCAATTGCAAATGATCTAGATAAGACAGAGAACTGCAGCACGGGGACATAGCCGAGTTGGTCAGGTTGAGTGGTGATGAGTTTGCTATTTGGATGAATAAAGAAAGTCAAAAGTGTGAAAGATAAAAAACAAAAGGAGGAAGTGTGAAAAGTGAATGGGCCAAATTGAGGTGCATATGAAGACGTATGCTTTCTTCCAATTCATTAAATCGGGCTAATATGAATCAGGTGAATTGAGTTCTGCTTTTGGAAACTGGGTTAAGAAGGGGTGCACCGTTCCTGGAGGTACTGCAATACCAGGTCAATGCGTGGAGTGGACAGAGCAAGCTCTTTTTCCATCTCCCTGTTCTAAAAATCCATTTAATATATGGTCCCCAGATAGGGGACGTATCAGATATTAAACTGATAAGAACAGATACTACACTTGATCTTAGCCAAAAGGCCGAGAAGCGATAACCAGAATTGGTTTGGGCCTCGAGTGGCACCCTGGCCTATGCCGGACACATCTTAGGGAGAGAGAGCGAGAGGGAGACAAACCCACGCCTACACAAGACATTTTGTCACCCAAGCCAACCCTTGAAAAGGCTGCTTTGCAGAGCCAAAACAAGAAGAATGGTGCGTTTTGCAGCCGCCGCCCACTGCAATGAATCTGAATAACTCCTCCTTTAGGGCGCAAGCAACTCCCCTCCCCCTTGCAGTCTTTCCAATTCACGATACAAAAAGACGGACAGGACAGGTTGCCTGACTTTCCGTCACTGCCACCCTTTGCCATCCTTACCCGTAGAAAGCCCTTTCATCATCCCCAAACCCTAATCTTTTCCCTTTCCTTCCCAGCCCCCAAACCCTGCCCTCTGTACCTTTCTCACCACCCGCTTCCCTTCTCCTGTCATCCCCCTACCACCCGGGAAAAAAAGAGATTGCCCCCTCCTTCCACTAGCCCACCCTCCCACCCAAAGAACAACTTCTTCTGCGCAGCTTGTTTTCTAGGCAGCAGCGCTATTGTGATGTCATCGGGGGGCATTGTGACAAGCCGCCAGTGTTCCGTCTCTTCATGTTGTGCACAGTTCAAACGGAAAATACATCAACAGGCAGACTACAGAAAAGCTTACTATCAAAGGTTAGAGGGGGGCTTTCTCAGAGGGCTTTTTACAGTTTTTCTATTCCCAATTAGCCGTTTAAGTGTACTTATTGAAAGTAGTAATTCTTTCATAGGCCGCCCTTTCTTAGTATTTGACGTTCCTTATATTGCGGTATGAGGCTTCGCAGTAGGTTGCAAACATTCATCACCCATGACTGTCCCCAATTGAGCTCAGAAGCTCAATGTCTATCATGACCTCTCTTTTAGAATGTCCAAGAGCAAGCAAACTATTCCTCCAGGAGAGGGCGCCAACAGACTACTAAAGAGATCATCATTACTCAAAGAAAACCCCAAAAACCAATGCATGATAGGAATAAACAGGTAACTTTCTTTGGAGTGGAAGCGGAGAGATCGCACCAGATGCCAATTCTAGATGTTATCACACCTGTGGTCACTGCAGCAGCAGGTGAATCCACTTTGTCCAAAAGGGATCTATTCCATTCAATTGCAAATGATCTAGATAAGACAGAGAACTGCAGCACGGGGACATAGCCGAGTTGGTCAGGTTGAGTGGTGATGAGTTTGCTATTTGGATGAATAAAGAAAGTCAAAAGTGTGAAAGATAAAAAACAAAAGGAGGAAGTGTGAAAAGTGAATGGGCCAAATTGAGGTGCATATGAAGACGTATGCTTTCTTCCAATTCATTAAATCGGGCTAATATGAATCAGGTGAATTGAGTTCTGCTTTTGGAAACTGGGTTAAGAAGGGGTGCACCGTTCCTGGAGGTACTGCAATACCAGGTCAATGCGTGGAGTGGACAGAGCAAGCTCTTTTTCCATCTCCCTGTTCTAAAAATCCATTTAATATATGGTCCCCAGATAGGGGACGTATCAGATATTAAACTGATAAGAACAGATACTACACTTGATCTTAGCCAAAAGGCCGAGAAGCGATAACCAGAATTGGTTTGGGCCTCGAGTGGCACCCTGGCCTATGCCGGACACATCTTAGGGAGAGAGAGCGAGAGGGAGACAAACCCACGCCTACACAAGACATTTTGTCACCCAAGCCAACCCTTGAAAAGGCTGCTTTGCAGAGCCAAAACAAGAAGAATGGTGCGTTTTGCAGCCGCCGCCCACTGCAATGAATCTGAATAACTCCTCCTTTAGGGCGCAAGCAACTCCCCTCCCCCTTGCAGTCTTTCCAATTCACGATACAAAAAGACGGACAGGACAGGTTGCCTGACTTTCCGTCACTGCCACCCTTTGCCATCCTTACCCGTAGAAAGCCCTTTCATCATCCCCAAACCCTAATCTTTTCCCTTTCCTTCCCAGCCCCCAAACCCTGCCCTCTGTACCTTTCTCACCACCCGCTTCCCTTCTCCTGTCATCCCCCTACCACCCGGGAAAAAAAGAGATTGCCCCCTCCTTCCACTAGCCCACCCTCCCACCCAAAGAACAACTTCTTCTGCGCAGCTTGTTTTCTAGGCAGCAGCGCTATTGTGATGTCATCGGGGGGCATTGTGACAAGCCGCCAGTGTTCCGTCTCTTCATGTTGTGCACAGTTCAAACGGAAAATACATCAACAGGCAGACTACAGAAAAGCTTACTATCAAAGGTTAGAGGGGGGCTTTCTCAGAGGGCTTTTTACAGTTTTTCTATTCCCAATTAGCCGTTTAAGTGTACTTATTGAAAGTAGTAATTCTTTCATAGGCCGCCCTTTCTTAGTATTTGACGTTCCTTATATTGCGGTATGAGGCTTCGCAGTAGGTTGCAAACATTCATCACCCATGACTGTCCCCAATTGAGCTCAGAAGCTCAATGTCTATCATGACCTCTCTTTTAGAATGTCCAAGAGCAAGCAAACTATTCCTCCAGGAGAGGGCGCCAACAGACTACTAAAGAGATCATCATTACTCAAAGAAAACCCCAAAAACCAATGCATGATAGGAATAAACAGGTAACTTTCTTTGGAGTGGAAGCGGAGAGATCGCACCAGATGCCAATTCTAGATGTTATCACACCTGTGGTCACTGCAGCAGCAGGTGAATCCACTTTGTCCAAAAGGGATCTATTCCATTCAATTGCAAATGATCTAGATAAGACAGAGAACTGCAGCACGGGGACATAGCCGAGTTGGTCAGGTTGAGTGGTGATGAGTTTGCTATTTGGATGAATAAAGAAAGTCAAAAGTGTGAAAGATAAAAAACAAAAGGAGGAAGTGTGAAAAGTGAATGGGCCAAATTGAGGTGCATATGAAGACGTATGCTTTCTTCCAATTCATTAAATCGGGCTAATATGAATCAGGTGAATTGAGTTCTGCTTTTGGAAACTGGGTTAAGAAGGGGTGCACCGTTCCTGGAGGTACTGCAATACCAGGTCAATGCGTGGAGTGGACAGAGCAAGCTCTTTTTCCATCTCCCTGTTCTAAAAATCCATTTAATATATGGTCCCCAGATAGGGGACGTATCAGATATTAAACTGATAAGAACAGATACTACACTTGATCTTAGCCAAAAGGCCGAGAAGCGATAACCAGAATTGGTTTGGGCCTCGAGTGGCACCCTGGCCTATGCCGGACACATCTTAGGGAGAGAGAGCGAGAGGGAGACAAACCCACGCCTACACAAGACATTTTGTCACCCAAGCCAACCCTTGAAAAGGCTGCTTTGCAGAGCCAAAACAAGAAGAATGGTGCGTTTTGCAGCCGCCGCCCACTGCAATGAATCTGAATAACTCCTCCTTTAGGGCGCAAGCAACTCCCCTCCCCCTTGCAGTCTTTCCAATTCACGATACAAAAAGACGGACAGGACAGGTTGCCTGACTTTCCGTCACTGCCACCCTTTGCCATCCTTACCCGTAGAAAGCCCTTTCATCATCCCCAAACCCTAATCTTTTCCCTTTCCTTCCCAGCCCCCAAACCCTGCCCTCTGTACCTTTCTCACCACCCGCTTCCCTTCTCCTGTCATCCCCCTACCACCCGGGAAAAAAAGAGATTGCCCCCTCCTTCCACTAGCCCACCCTCCCACCCAAAGAACAACTTCTTCTGCGCAGCTTGTTTTCTAGGCAGCAGCGCTATTGTGATGTCATCGGGGGGCATTGTGACAAGCCGCCAGTGTTCCGTCTCTTCATGTTGTGCACAGTTCAAACGGAAAATACATCAACAGGCAGACTACAGAAAAGCTTACTATCAAAGGTTAGAGGGGGGCTTTCTCAGAGGGCTTTTTACAGTTTTTCTATTCCCAATTAGCCGTTTAAGTGTACTTATTGAAAGTAGTAATTCTTTCATAGGCCGCCCTTTCTTAGTATTTGACGTTCCTTATATTGCGGTATGAGGCTTCGCAGTAGGTTGCAAACATTCATCACCCATGACTGTCCCCAATTGAGCTCAGAAGCTCAATGTCTATCATGACCTCTCTTTTAGAATGTCCAAGAGCAAGCAAACTATTCCTCCAGGAGAGGGCGCCAACAGACTACTAAAGAGATCATCATTACTCAAAGAAAACCCCAAAAACCAATGCATGATAGGAATAAACAGGTAACTTTCTTTGGAGTGGAAGCGGAGAGATCGCACCAGATGCCAATTCTAGATGTTATCACACCTGTGGTCACTGCAGCAGCAGGTGAATCCACTTTGTCCAAAAGGGATCTATTCCATTCAATTGCAAATGATCTAGATAAGACAGAGAACTGCAGCACGGGGACATAGCCGAGTTGGTCAGGTTGAGTGGTGATGAGTTTGCTATTTGGATGAATAAAGAAAGTCAAAAGTGTGAAAGATAAAAAACAAAAGGAGGAAGTGTGAAAAGTGAATGGGCCAAATTGAGGTGCATATGAAGACGTATGCTTTCTTCCAATTCATTAAATCGGGCTAATATGAATCAGGTGAATTGAGTTCTGCTTTTGGAAACTGGGTTAAGAAGGGGTGCACCGTTCCTGGAGGTACTGCAATACCAGGTCAATGCGTGGAGTGGACAGAGCAAGCTCTTTTTCCATCTCCCTGTTCTAAAAATCCATTTAATATATGGTCCCCAGATAGGGGACGTATCAGATATTAAACTGATAAGAACAGATACTACACTTGATCTTAGCCAAAAGGCCGAGAAGCGATAACCAGAATTGGTTTGGGCCTCGAGTGGCACCCTGGCCTATGCCGGACACATCTTAGGGAGAGAGAGCGAGAGGGAGACAAACCCACGCCTACACAAGACATTTTGTCACCCAAGCCAACCCTTGAAAAGGCTGCTTTGCAGAGCCAAAACAAGAAGAATGGTGCGTTTTGCAGCCGCCGCCCACTGCAATGAATCTGAATAACTCCTCCTTTAGGGCGCAAGCAACTCCCCTCCCCCTTGCAGTCTTTCCAATTCACGATACAAAAAGACGGACAGGACAGGTTGCCTGACTTTCCGTCACTGCCACCCTTTGCCATCCTTACCCGTAGAAAGCCCTTTCATCATCCCCAAACCCTAATCTTTTCCCTTTCCTTCCCAGCCCCCAAACCCTGCCCTCTGTACCTTTCTCACCACCCGCTTCCCTTCTCCTGTCATCCCCCTACCACCCGGGAAAAAAAGAGATTGCCCCCTCCTTCCACTAGCCCACCCTCCCACCCAAAGAACAACTTCTTCTGCGCAGCTTGTTTTCTAGGCAGCAGCGCTATTGTGATGTCATCGGGGGGCATTGTGACAAGCCGCCAGTGTTCCGTCTCTTCATGTTGTGCACAGTTCAAACGGAAAATACATCAACAGGCAGACTACAGAAAAGCTTACTATCAAAGGTTAGAGGGGGGCTTTCTCAGAGGGCTTTTTACAGTTTTTCTATTCCCAATTAGCCGTTTAAGTGTACTTATTGAAAGTAGTAATTCTTTCATAGGCCGCCCTTTCTTAGTATTTGACGTTCCTTATATTGCGGTATGAGGCTTCGCAGTAGGTTGCAAACATTCATCACCCATGACTGTCCCCAATTGAGCTCAGAAGCTCAATGTCTATCATGACCTCTCTTTTAGAATGTCCAAGAGCAAGCAAACTATTCCTCCAGGAGAGGGCGCCAACAGACTACTAAAGAGATCATCATTACTCAAAGAAAACCCCAAAAACCAATGCATGATAGGAATAAACAGGTAACTTTCTTTGGAGTGGAAGCGGAGAGATCGCACCAGATGCCAATTCTAGATGTTATCACACCTGTGGTCACTGCAGCAGCAGGTGAATCCACTTTGTCCAAAAGGGATCTATTCCATTCAATTGCAAATGATCTAGATAAGACAGAGAACTGCAGCACGGGGACATAGCCGAGTTGGTCAGGTTGAGTGGTGATGAGTTTGCTATTTGGATGAATAAAGAAAGTCAAAAGTGTGAAAGATAAAAAACAAAAGGAGGAAGTGTGAAAAGTGAATGGGCCAAATTGAGGTGCATATGAAGACGTATGCTTTCTTCCAATTCATTAAATCGGGCTAATATGAATCAGGTGAATTGAGTTCTGCTTTTGGAAACTGGGTTAAGAAGGGGTGCACCGTTCCTGGAGGTACTGCAATACCAGGTCAATGCGTGGAGTGGACAGAGCAAGCTCTTTTTCCATCTCCCTGTTCTAAAAATCCATTTAATATATGGTCCCCAGATAGGGGACGTATCAGATATTAAACTGATAAGAACAGATACTACACTTGATCTTAGCCAAAAGGCCGAGAAGCGATAACCAGAATTGGTTTGGGCCTCGAGTGGCACCCTGGCCTATGCCGGACACATCTTAGGGAGAGAGAGCGAGAGGGAGACAAACCCACGCCTACACAAGACATTTTGTCACCCAAGCCAACCCTTGAAAAGGCTGCTTTGCAGAGCCAAAACAAGAAGAATGGTGCGTTTTGCAGCCGCCGCCCACTGCAATGAATCTGAATAACTCCTCCTTTAGGGCGCAAGCAACTCCCCTCCCCCTTGCAGTCTTTCCAATTCACGATACAAAAAGACGGACAGGACAGGTTGCCTGACTTTCCGTCACTGCCACCCTTTGCCATCCTTACCCGTAGAAAGCCCTTTCATCATCCCCAAACCCTAATCTTTTCCCTTTCCTTCCCAGCCCCCAAACCCTGCCCTCTGTACCTTTCTCACCACCCGCTTCCCTTCTCCTGTCATCCCCCTACCACCCGGGAAAAAAAGAGATTGCCCCCTCCTTCCACTAGCCCACCCTCCCACCCAAAGAACAACTTCTTCTGCGCAGCTTGTTTTCTAGGCAGCAGCGCTATTGTGATGTCATCGGGGGGCATTGTGACAAGCCGCCAGTGTTCCGTCTCTTCATGTTGTGCACAGTTCAAACGGAAAATACATCAACAGGCAGACTACAGAAAAGCTTACTATCAAAGGTTAGAGGGGGGCTTTCTCAGAGGGCTTTTTACAGTTTTTCTATTCCCAATTAGCCGTTTAAGTGTACTTATTGAAAGTAGTAATTCTTTCATAGGCCGCCCTTTCTTAGTATTTGACGTTCCTTATATTGCGGTATGAGGCTTCGCAGTAGGTTGCAAACATTCATCACCCATGACTGTCCCCAATTGAGCTCAGAAGCTCAATGTCTATCATGACCTCTCTTTTAGAATGTCCAAGAGCAAGCAAACTATTCCTCCAGGAGAGGGCGCCAACAGACTACTAAAGAGATCATCATTACTCAAAGAAAACCCCAAAAACCAATGCATGATAGGAATAAACAGGTAACTTTCTTTGGAGTGGAAGCGGAGAGATCGCACCAGATGCCAATTCTAGATGTTATCACACCTGTGGTCACTGCAGCAGCAGGTGAATCCACTTTGTCCAAAAGGGATCTATTCCATTCAATTGCAAATGATCTAGATAAGACAGAGAACTGCAGCACGGGGACATAGCCGAGTTGGTCAGGTTGAGTGGTGATGAGTTTGCTATTTGGATGAATAAAGAAAGTCAAAAGTGTGAAAGATAAAAAACAAAAGGAGGAAGTGTGAAAAGTGAATGGGCCAAATTGAGGTGCATATGAAGACGTATGCTTTCTTCCAATTCATTAAATCGGGCTAATATGAATCAGGTGAATTGAGTTCTGCTTTTGGAAACTGGGTTAAGAAGGGGTGCACCGTTCCTGGAGGTACTGCAATACCAGGTCAATGCGTGGAGTGGACAGAGCAAGCTCTTTTTCCATCTCCCTGTTCTAAAAATCCATTTAATATATGGTCCCCAGATAGGGGACGTATCAGATATTAAACTGATAAGAACAGATACTACACTTGATCTTAGCCAAAAGGCCGAGAAGCGATAACCAGAATTGGTTTGGGCCTCGAGTGGCACCCTGGCCTATGCCGGACACATCTTAGGGAGAGAGAGCGAGAGGGAGACAAACCCACGCCTACACAAGACATTTTGTCACCCAAGCCAACCCTTGAAAAGGCTGCTTTGCAGAGCCAAAACAAGAAGAATGGTGCGTTTTGCAGCCGCCGCCCACTGCAATGAATCTGAATAACTCCTCCTTTAGGGCGCAAGCAACTCCCCTCCCCCTTGCAGTCTTTCCAATTCACGATACAAAAAGACGGACAGGACAGGTTGCCTGACTTTCCGTCACTGCCACCCTTTGCCATCCTTACCCGTAGAAAGCCCTTTCATCATCCCCAAACCCTAATCTTTTCCCTTTCCTTCCCAGCCCCCAAACCCTGCCCTCTGTACCTTTCTCACCACCCGCTTCCCTTCTCCTGTCATCCCCCTACCACCCGGGAAAAAAAGAGATTGCCCCCTCCTTCCACTAGCCCACCCTCCCACCCAAAGAACAACTTCTTCTGCGCAGCTTGTTTTCTAGGCAGCAGCGCTATTGTGATGTCATCGGGGGGCATTGTGACAAGCCGCCAGTGTTCCGTCTCTTCATGTTGTGCACAGTTCAAACGGAAAATACATCAACAGGCAGACTACAGAAAAGCTTACTATCAAAGGTTAGAGGGGGGCTTTCTCAGAGGGCTTTTTACAGTTTTTCTATTCCCAATTAGCCGTTTAAGTGTACTTATTGAAAGTAGTAATTCTTTCATAGGCCGCCCTTTCTTAGTATTTGACGTTCCTTATATTGCGGTATGAGGCTTCGCAGTAGGTTGCAAACATTCATCACCCATGACTGTCCCCAATTGAGCTCAGAAGCTCAATGTCTATCATGACCTCTCTTTTAGAATGTCCAAGAGCAAGCAAACTATTCCTCCAGGAGAGGGCGCCAACAGACTACTAAAGAGATCATCATTACTCAAAGAAAACCCCAAAAACCAATGCATGATAGGAATAAACAGGTAACTTTCTTTGGAGTGGAAGCGGAGAGATCGCACCAGATGCCAATTCTAGATGTTATCACACCTGTGGTCACTGCAGCAGCAGGTGAATCCACTTTGTCCAAAAGGGATCTATTCCATTCAATTGCAAATGATCTAGATAAGACAGAGAACTGCAGCACGGGGACATAGCCGAGTTGGTCAGGTTGAGTGGTGATGAGTTTGCTATTTGGATGAATAAAGAAAGTCAAAAGTGTGAAAGATAAAAAACAAAAGGAGGAAGTGTGAAAAGTGAATGGGCCAAATTGAGGTGCATATGAAGACGTATGCTTTCTTCCAATTCATTAAATCGGGCTAATATGAATCAGGTGAATTGAGTTCTGCTTTTGGAAACTGGGTTAAGAAGGGGTGCACCGTTCCTGGAGGTACTGCAATACCAGGTCAATGCGTGGAGTGGACAGAGCAAGCTCTTTTTCCATCTCCCTGTTCTAAAAATCCATTTAATATATGGTCCCCAGATAGGGGACGTATCAGATATTAAACTGATAAGAACAGATACTACACTTGATCTTAGCCAAAAGGCCGAGAAGCGATAACCAGAATTGGTTTGGGCCTCGAGTGGCACCCTGGCCTATGCCGGACACATCTTAGGGAGAGAGAGCGAGAGGGAGACAAACCCACGCCTACACAAGACATTTTGTCACCCAAGCCAACCCTTGAAAAGGCTGCTTTGCAGAGCCAAAACAAGAAGAATGGTGCGTTTTGCAGCCGCCGCCCACTGCAATGAATCTGAATAACTCCTCCTTTAGGGCGCAAGCAACTCCCCTCCCCCTTGCAGTCTTTCCAATTCACGATACAAAAAGACGGACAGGACAGGTTGCCTGACTTTCCGTCACTGCCACCCTTTGCCATCCTTACCCGTAGAAAGCCCTTTCATCATCCCCAAACCCTAATCTTTTCCCTTTCCTTCCCAGCCCCCAAACCCTGCCCTCTGTACCTTTCTCACCACCCGCTTCCCTTCTCCTGTCATCCCCCTACCACCCGGGAAAAAAAGAGATTGCCCCCTCCTTCCACTAGCCCACCCTCCCACCCAAAGAACAACTTCTTCTGCGCAGCTTGTTTTCTAGGCAGCAGCGCTATTGTGATGTCATCGGGGGGCATTGTGACAAGCCGCCAGTGTTCCGTCTCTTCATGTTGTGCACAGTTCAAACGGAAAATACATCAACAGGCAGACTACAGAAAAGCTTACTATCAAAGGTTAGAGGGGGGCTTTCTCAGAGGGCTTTTTACAGTTTTTCTATTCCCAATTAGCCGTTTAAGTGTACTTATTGAAAGTAGTAATTCTTTCATAGGCCGCCCTTTCTTAGTATTTGACGTTCCTTATATTGCGGTATGAGGCTTCGCAGTAGGTTGCAAACATTCATCACCCATGACTGTCCCCAATTGAGCTCAGAAGCTCAATGTCTATCATGACCTCTCTTTTAGAATGTCCAAGAGCAAGCAAACTATTCCTCCAGGAGAGGGCGCCAACAGACTACTAAAGAGATCATCATTACTCAAAGAAAACCCCAAAAACCAATGCATGATAGGAATAAACAGGTAACTTTCTTTGGAGTGGAAGCGGAGAGATCGCACCAGATGCCAATTCTAGATGTTATCACACCTGTGGTCACTGCAGCAGCAGGTGAATCCACTTTGTCCAAAAGGGATCTATTCCATTCAATTGCAAATGATCTAGATAAGACAGAGAACTGCAGCACGGGGACATAGCCGAGTTGGTCAGGTTGAGTGGTGATGAGTTTGCTATTTGGATGAATAAAGAAAGTCAAAAGTGTGAAAGATAAAAAACAAAAGGAGGAAGTGTGAAAAGTGAATGGGCCAAATTGAGGTGCATATGAAGACGTATGCTTTCTTCCAATTCATTAAATCGGGCTAATATGAATCAGGTGAATTGAGTTCTGCTTTTGGAAACTGGGTTAAGAAGGGGTGCACCGTTCCTGGAGGTACTGCAATACCAGGTCAATGCGTGGAGTGGACAGAGCAAGCTCTTTTTCCATCTCCCTGTTCTAAAAATCCATTTAATATATGGTCCCCAGATAGGGGACGTATCAGATATTAAACTGATAAGAACAGATACTACACTTGATCTTAGCCAAAAGGCCGAGAAGCGATAACCAGAATTGGTTTGGGCCTCGAGTGGCACCCTGGCCTATGCCGGACACATCTTAGGGAGAGAGAGCGAGAGGGAGACAAACCCACGCCTACACAAGACATTTTGTCACCCAAGCCAACCCTTGAAAAGGCTGCTTTGCAGAGCCAAAACAAGAAGAATGGTGCGTTTTGCAGCCGCCGCCCACTGCAATGAATCTGAATAACTCCTCCTTTAGGGCGCAAGCAACTCCCCTCCCCCTTGCAGTCTTTCCAATTCACGATACAAAAAGACGGACAGGACAGGTTGCCTGACTTTCCGTCACTGCCACCCTTTGCCATCCTTACCCGTAGAAAGCCCTTTCATCATCCCCAAACCCTAATCTTTTCCCTTTCCTTCCCAGCCCCCAAACCCTGCCCTCTGTACCTTTCTCACCACCCGCTTCCCTTCTCCTGTCATCCCCCTACCACCCGGGAAAAAAAGAGATTGCCCCCTCCTTCCACTAGCCCACCCTCCCACCCAAAGAACAACTTCTTCTGCGCAGCTTGTTTTCTAGGCAGCAGCGCTATTGTGATGTCATCGGGGGGCATTGTGACAAGCCGCCAGTGTTCCGTCTCTTCATGTTGTGCACAGTTCAAACGGAAAATACATCAACAGGCAGACTACAGAAAAGCTTACTATCAAAGGTTAGAGGGGGGCTTTCTCAGAGGGCTTTTTACAGTTTTTCTATTCCCAATTAGCCGTTTAAGTGTACTTATTGAAAGTAGTAATTCTTTCATAGGCCGCCCTTTCTTAGTATTTGACGTTCCTTATATTGCGGTATGAGGCTTCGCAGTAGGTTGCAAACATTCATCACCCATGACTGTCCCCAATTGAGCTCAGAAGCTCAATGTCTATCATGACCTCTCTTTTAGAATGTCCAAGAGCAAGCAAACTATTCCTCCAGGAGAGGGCGCCAACAGACTACTAAAGAGATCATCATTACTCAAAGAAAACCCCAAAAACCAATGCATGATAGGAATAAACAGGTAACTTTCTTTGGAGTGGAAGCGGAGAGATCGCACCAGATGCCAATTCTAGATGTTATCACACCTGTGGTCACTGCAGCAGCAGGTGAATCCACTTTGTCCAAAAGGGATCTATTCCATTCAATTGCAAATGATCTAGATAAGACAGAGAACTGCAGCACGGGGACATAGCCGAGTTGGTCAGGTTGAGTGGTGATGAGTTTGCTATTTGGATGAATAAAGAAAGTCAAAAGTGTGAAAGATAAAAAACAAAAGGAGGAAGTGTGAAAAGTGAATGGGCCAAATTGAGGTGCATATGAAGACGTATGCTTTCTTCCAATTCATTAAATCGGGCTAATATGAATCAGGTGAATTGAGTTCTGCTTTTGGAAACTGGGTTAAGAAGGGGTGCACCGTTCCTGGAGGTACTGCAATACCAGGTCAATGCGTGGAGTGGACAGAGCAAGCTCTTTTTCCATCTCCCTGTTCTAAAAATCCATTTAATATATGGTCCCCAGATAGGGGACGTATCAGATATTAAACTGATAAGAACAGATACTACACTTGATCTTAGCCAAAAGGCCGAGAAGCGATAACCAGAATTGGTTTGGGCCTCGAGTGGCACCCTGGCCTATGCCGGACACATCTTAGGGAGAGAGAGCGAGAGGGAGACAAACCCACGCCTACACAAGACATTTTGTCACCCAAGCCAACCCTTGAAAAGGCTGCTTTGCAGAGCCAAAACAAGAAGAATGGTGCGTTTTGCAGCCGCCGCCCACTGCAATGAATCTGAATAACTCCTCCTTTAGGGCGCAAGCAACTCCCCTCCCCCTTGCAGTCTTTCCAATTCACGATACAAAAAGACGGACAGGACAGGTTGCCTGACTTTCCGTCACTGCCACCCTTTGCCATCCTTACCCGTAGAAAGCCCTTTCATCATCCCCAAACCCTAATCTTTTCCCTTTCCTTCCCAGCCCCCAAACCCTGCCCTCTGTACCTTTCTCACCACCCGCTTCCCTTCTCCTGTCATCCCCCTACCACCCGGGAAAAAAAGAGATTGCCCCCTCCTTCCACTAGCCCACCCTCCCACCCAAAGAACAACTTCTTCTGCGCAGCTTGTTTTCTAGGCAGCAGCGCTATTGTGATGTCATCGGGGGGCATTGTGACAAGCCGCCAGTGTTCCGTCTCTTCATGTTGTGCACAGTTCAAACGGAAAATACATCAACAGGCAGACTACAGAAAAGCTTACTATCAAAGGTTAGAGGGGGGCTTTCTCAGAGGGCTTTTTACAGTTTTTCTATTCCCAATTAGCCGTTTAAGTGTACTTATTGAAAGTAGTAATTCTTTCATAGGCCGCCCTTTCTTAGTATTTGACGTTCCTTATATTGCGGTATGAGGCTTCGCAGTAGGTTGCAAACATTCATCACCCATGACTGTCCCCAATTGAGCTCAGAAGCTCAATGTCTATCATGACCTCTCTTTTAGAATGTCCAAGAGCAAGCAAACTATTCCTCCAGGAGAGGGCGCCAACAGACTACTAAAGAGATCATCATTACTCAAAGAAAACCCCAAAAACCAATGCATGATAGGAATAAACAGGTAACTTTCTTTGGAGTGGAAGCGGAGAGATCGCACCAGATGCCAATTCTAGATGTTATCACACCTGTGGTCACTGCAGCAGCAGGTGAATCCACTTTGTCTAAAAGGGATCTATTCCATTCAATTGCAAATGATCTAGATAAGACAGAGAACTGCAGCACGGGGACATAGCCGAGTTGGTCAGGTTGAGTGGTGATGAGTTTGCTATTTGGATGAATAAAGAAAGTCAAAAGTGTGAAAGATAAAAAACAAAAGGAGGAAGTGTGAAAAGTGAATGGGCCAAATTGAGGTGCATATGAAGACGTATGCTTTCTTCCAATTCATTAAATCGGGCTAATATGAATCAGGTGAATTGAGTTCTGCTTTTGGAAACTGGGTTAAGAAGGGGTGCACCGTTCCTGGAGGTACTGCAATACCAGGTCAATGCGTGGAGTGGACAGAGCAAGCTCTTTTTCCATCTCCCTGTTCTAAAAATCCATTTAATATATGGTCCCCAGATAGGGGACGTATCAGATATTAAACTGATAAGAACAGATACTACACTTGATCTTAGCCAAAAGGCCGAGAAGCGATAACCAGAATTGGTTTGGGCCTCGAGTGGCACCCTGGCCTATGCCGGACACATCTTAGGGAGAGAGAGCGAGAGGGAGACAAACCCACGCCTACACAAGACATTTTGTCACCCAAGCCAACCCTTGAAAAGGCTGCTTTGCAGAGCCAAAACAAGAAGAATGGTGCGTTTTGCAGCCGCCGCCCACTGCAATGAATCTGAATAACTCCTCCTTTAGGGCGCAAGCAACTCCCCTCCCCCTTGCAGTCTTTCCAATTCACGATACAAAAAGACGGACAGGACAGGTTGCCTGACTTTCCGTCACTGCCACCCTTTGCCATCCTTACCCGTAGAAAGCCCTTTCATCATCCCCAAACCCTAATCTTTTCCCTTTCCTTCCCAGCCCCCAAACCCTGCCCTCTGTACCTTTCTCACCACCCGCTTCCCTTCTCCTGTCATCCCCCTACCACCCGGGAAAAAAAGAGATTGCCCCCTCCTTCCACTAGCCCACCCTCCCACCCAAAGAACAACTTCTTCTGCGCAGCTTGTTTTCTAGGCAGCAGCGCTATTGTGATGTCATCGGGGGGCATTGTGACAAGCCGCCAGTGTTCCGTCTCTTCATGTTGTGCACAGTTCAAACGGAAAATACATCAACAGGCAGACTACAGAAAAGCTTACTATCAAAGGTTAGAGGGGGGCTTTCTCAGAGGGCTTTTTACAGTTTTTCTATTCCCAATTAGCCGTTTAAGTGTACTTATTGAAAGTAGTAATTCTTTCATAGGCCGCCCTTTCTTAGTATTTGACGTTCCTTATATTGCGGTATGAGGCTTCGCAGTAGGTTGCAAACATTCATCACCCATGACTGTCCCCAATTGAGCTCAGAAGCTCAATGTCTATCATGACCTCTCTTTTAGAATGTCCAAGAGCAAGCAAACTATTCCTCCAGGAGAGGGCGCCAACAGACTACTAAAGAGATCATCATTACTCAAAGAAAACCCCAAAAACCAATGCATGATAGGAATAAACAGGTAACTTTCTTTGGAGTGGAAGCGGAGAGATCGCACCAGATGCCAATTCTAGATGTTATCACACCTGTGGTCACTGCAGCAGCAGGTGAATCCACTTTGTCCAAAAGGGATCTATTCCATTCAATTGCAAATGATCTAGATAAGACAGAGAACTGCAGCACGGGGACATAGCCGAGTTGGTCAGGTTGAGTGGTGATGAGTTTGCTATTTGGATGAATAAAGAAAGTCAAAAGTGTGAAAGATAAAAAACAAAAGGAGGAAGTGTGAAAAGTGAATGGGCCAAATTGAGGTGCATATGAAGACGTATGCTTTCTTCCAATTCATTAAATCGGGCTAATATGAATCAGGTGAATTGAGTTCTGCTTTTGGAAACTGGGTTAAGAAGGGGTGCACCGTTCCTGGAGGTACTGCAATACCAGGTCAATGCGTGGAGTGGACAGAGCAAGCTCTTTTTCCATCTCCCTGTTCTAAAAATCCATTTAATATATGGTCCCCAGATAGGGGACGTATCAGATATTAAACTGATAAGAACAGATACTACACTTGATCTTAGCCAAAAGGCCGAGAAGCGATAACCAGAATTGGTTTGGGCCTCGAGTGGCACCCTGGCCTATGCCGGACACATCTTAGGGAGAGAGAGCGAGAGGGAGACAAACCCACGCCTACACAAGACATTTTGTCACCCAAGCCAACCCTTGAAAAGGCTGCTTTGCAGAGCCAAAACAAGAAGAATGGTGCGTTTTGCAGCCGCCGCCCACTGCAATGAATCTGAATAACTCCTCCTTTAGGGCGCAAGCAACTCCCCTCCCCCTTGCAGTCTTTCCAATTCACGATACAAAAAGACGGACAGGACAGGTTGCCTGACTTTCCGTCACTGCCACCCTTTGCCATCCTTACCCGTAGAAAGCCCTTTCATCATCCCCAAACCCTAATCTTTTCCCTTTCCTTCCCAGCCCCCAAACCCTGCCCTCTGTACCTTTCTCACCACCCGCTTCCCTTCTCCTGTCATCCCCCTACCACCCGGGAAAAAAAGAGATTGCCCCCTCCTTCCACTAGCCCACCCTCCCACCCAAAGAACAACTTCTTCTGCGCAGCTTGTTTTCTAGGCAGCAGCGCTATTGTGATGTCATCGGGGGGCATTGTGACAAGCCGCCAGTGTTCCGTCTCTTCATGTTGTGCACAGTTCAAACGGAAAATACATCAACAGGCAGACTACAGAAAAGCTTACTATCAAAGGTTAGAGGGGGGCTTTCTCAGAGGGCTTTTTACAGTTTTTCTATTCCCAATTAGCCGTTTAAGTGTACTTATTGAAAGTAGTAATTCTTTCATAGGCCGCCCTTTCTTAGTATTTGACGTTCCTTATATTGCGGTATGAGGCTTCGCAGTAGGTTGCAAACATTCATCACCCATGACTGTCCCCAATTGAGCTCAGAAGCTCAATGTCTATCATGACCTCTCTTTTAGAATGTCCAAGAGCAAGCAAACTATTCCTCCAGGAGAGGGCGCCAACAGACTACTAAAGAGATCATCATTACTCAAAGAAAACCCCAAAAACCAATGCATGATAGGAATAAACAGGTAACTTTCTTTGGAGTGGAAGCGGAGAGATCGCACCAGATGCCAATTCTAGATGTTATCACACCTGTGGTCACTGCAGCAGCAGGTGAATCCACTTTGTCCAAAAGGGATCTATTCCATTCAATTGCAAATGATCTAGATAAGACAGAGAACTGCAGCACGGGGACATAGCCGAGTTGGTCAGGTTGAGTGGTGATGAGTTTGCTATTTGGATGAATAAAGAAAGTCAAAAGTGTGAAAGATAAAAAACAAAAGGAGGAAGTGTGAAAAGTGAATGGGCCAAATTGAGGTGCATATGAAGACGTATGCTTTCTTCCAATTCATTAAATCGGGCTAATATGAATCAGGTGAATTGAGTTCTGCTTTTGGAAACTGGGTTAAGAAGGGGTGCACCGTTCCTGGAGGTACTGCAATACCAGGTCAATGCGTGGAGTGGACAGAGCAAGCTCTTTTTCCATCTCCCTGTTCTAAAAATCCATTTAATATATGGTCCCCAGATAGGGGACGTATCAGATATTAAACTGATAAGAACAGATACTACACTTGATCTTAGCCAAAAGGCCGAGAAGCGATAACCAGAATTGGTTTGGGCCTCGAGTGGCACCCTGGCCTATGCCGGACACATCTTAGGGAGAGAGAGCGAGAGGGAGACAAACCCACGCCTACACAAGACATTTTGTCACCCAAGCCAACCCTTGAAAAGGCTGCTTTGCAGAGCCAAAACAAGAAGAATGGTGCGTTTTGCAGCCGCCGCCCACTGCAATGAATCTGAATAACTCCTCCTTTAGGGCGCAAGCAACTCCCCTCCCCCTTGCAGTCTTTCCAATTCACGATACAAAAAGACGGACAGGACAGGTTGCCTGACTTTCCGTCACTGCCACCCTTTGCCATCCTTACCCGTAGAAAGCCCTTTCATCATCCCCAAACCCTAATCTTTTCCCTTTCCTTCCCAGCCCCCAAACCCTGCCCTCTGTACCTTTCTCACCACCCGCTTCCCTTCTCCTGTCATCCCCCTACCACCCGGGAAAAAAAGAGATTGCCCCCTCCTTCCACTAGCCCACCCTCCCACCCAAAGAACAACTTCTTCTGCGCAGCTTGTTTTCTAGGCAGCAGCGCTATTGTGATGTCATCGGGGGGCATTGTGACAAGCCGCCAGTGTTCCGTCTCTTCATGTTGTGCACAGTTCAAACGGAAAATACATCAACAGGCAGACTACAGAAAAGCTTACTATCAAAGGTTAGAGGGGGGCTTTCTCAGAGGGCTTTTTACAGTTTTTCTATTCCCAATTAGCCGTTTAAGTGTACTTATTGAAAGTAGTAATTCTTTCATAGGCCGCCCTTTCTTAGTATTTGACGTTCCTTATATTGCGGTATGAGGCTTCGCAGTAGGTTGCAAACATTCATCACCCATGACTGTCCCCAATTGAGCTCAGAAGCTCAATGTCTATCATGACCTCTCTTTTAGAATGTCCAAGAGCAAGCAAACTATTCCTCCAGGAGAGGGCGCCAACAGACTACTAAAGAGATCATCATTACTCAAAGAAAACCCCAAAAACCAATGCATGATAGGAATAAACAGGTAACTTTCTTTGGAGTGGAAGCGGAGAGATCGCACCAGATGCCAATTCTAGATGTTATCACACCTGTGGTCACTGCAGCAGCAGGTGAATCCACTTTGTCCAAAAGGGATCTATTCCATTCAATTGCAAATGATCTAGATAAGACAGAGAACTGCAGCACGGGGACATAGCCGAGTTGGTCAGGTTGAGTGGTGATGAGTTTGCTATTTGGATGAATAAAGAAAGTCAAAAGTGTGAAAGATAAAAAACAAAAGGAGGAAGTGTGAAAAGTGAATGGGCCAAATTGAGGTGCATATGAAGACGTATGCTTTCTTCCAATTCATTAAATCGGGCTAATATGAATCAGGTGAATTGAGTTCTGCTTTTGGAAACTGGGTTAAGAAGGGGTGCACCGTTCCTGGAGGTACTGCAATACCAGGTCAATGCGTGGAGTGGACAGAGCAAGCTCTTTTTCCATCTCCCTGTTCTAAAAATCCATTTAATATATGGTCCCCAGATAGGGGACGTATCAGATATTAAACTGATAAGAACAGATACTACACTTGATCTTAGCCAAAAGGCCGAGAAGCGATAACCAGAATTGGTTTGGGCCTCGAGTGGCACCCTGGCCTATGCCGGACACATCTTAGGGAGAGAGAGCGAGAGGGAGACAAACCCACGCCTACACAAGACATTTTGTCACCCAAGCCAACCCTTGAAAAGGCTGCTTTGCAGAGCCAAAACAAGAAGAATGGTGCGTTTTGCAGCCGCCGCCCACTGCAATGAATCTGAATAACTCCTCCTTTAGGGCGCAAGCAACTCCCCTCCCCCTTGCAGTCTTTCCAATTCACGATACAAAAAGACGGACAGGACAGGTTGCCTGACTTTCCGTCACTGCCACCCTTTGCCATCCTTACCCGTAGAAAGCCCTTTCATCATCCCCAAACCCTAATCTTTTCCCTTTCCTTCCCAGCCCCCAAACCCTGCCCTCTGTACCTTTCTCACCACCCGCTTCCCTTCTCCTGTCATCCCCCTACCACCCGGGAAAAAAAGAGATTGCCCCCTCCTTCCACTAGCCCACCCTCCCACCCAAAGAACAACTTCTTCTGCGCAGCTTGTTTTCTAGGCAGCAGCGCTATTGTGATGTCATCGGGGGGCATTGTGACAAGCCGCCAGTGTTCCGTCTCTTCATGTTGTGCACAGTTCAAACGGAAAATACATCAACAGGCAGACTACAGAAAAGCTTACTATCAAAGGTTAGAGGGGGGCTTTCTCAGAGGGCTTTTTACAGTTTTTCTATTCCCAATTAGCCGTTTAAGTGTACTTATTGAAAGTAGTAATTCTTTCATAGGCCGCCCTTTCTTAGTATTTGACGTTCCTTATATTGCGGTATGAGGCTTCGCAGTAGGTTGCAAACATTCATCACCCATGACTGTCCCCAATTGAGCTCAGAAGCTCAATGTCTATCATGACCTCTCTTTTAGAATGTCCAAGAGCAAGCAAACTATTCCTCCAGGAGAGGGCGCCAACAGACTACTAAAGAGATCATCATTACTCAAAGAAAACCCCAAAAACCAATGCATGATAGGAATAAACAGGTAACTTTCTTTGGAGTGGAAGCGGAGAGATCGCACCAGATGCCAATTCTAGATGTTATCACACCTGTGGTCACTGCAGCAGCAGGTGAATCCACTTTGTCCAAAAGGGATCTATTCCATTCAATTGCAAATGATCTAGATAAGACAGAGAACTGCAGCACGGGGACATAGCCGAGTTGGTCAGGTTGAGTGGTGATGAGTTTGCTATTTGGATGAATAAAGAAAGTCAAAAGTGTGAAAGATAAAAAACAAAAGGAGGAAGTGTGAAAAGTGAATGGGCCAAATTGAGGTGCATATGAAGACGTATGCTTTCTTCCAATTCATTAAATCGGGCTAATATGAATCAGGTGAATTGAGTTCTGCTTTTGGAAACTGGGTTAAGAAGGGGTGCACCGTTCCTGGAGGTACTGCAATACCAGGTCAATGCGTGGAGTGGACAGAGCAAGCTCTTTTTCCATCTCCCTGTTCTAAAAATCCATTTAATATATGGTCCCCAGATAGGGGACGTATCAGATATTAAACTGATAAGAACAGATACTACACTTGATCTTAGCCAAAAGGCCGAGAAGCGATAACCAGAATTGGTTTGGGCCTCGAGTGGCACCCTGGCCTATGCCGGACACATCTTAGGGAGAGAGAGCGAGAGGGAGACAAACCCACGCCTACACAAGACATTTTGTCACCCAAGCCAACCCTTGAAAAGGCTGCTTTGCAGAGCCAAAACAAGAAGAATGGTGCGTTTTGCAGCCGCCGCCCACTGCAATGAATCTGAATAACTCCTCCTTTAGGGCGCAAGCAACTCCCCTCCCCCTTGCAGTCTTTCCAATTCACGATACAAAAAGACGGACAGGACAGGTTGCCTGACTTTCCGTCACTGCCACCCTTTGCCATCCTTACCCGTAGAAAGCCCTTTCATCATCCCCAAACCCTAATCTTTTCCCTTTCCTTCCCAGCCCCCAAACCCTGCCCTCTGTACCTTTCTCACCACCCGCTTCCCTTCTCCTGTCATCCCCCTACCACCCGGGAAAAAAAGAGATTGCCCCCTCCTTCCACTAGCCCACCCTCCCACCCAAAGAACAACTTCTTCTGCGCAGCTTGTTTTCTAGGCAGCAGCGCTATTGTGATGTCATCGGGGGGCATTGTGACAAGCCGCCAGTGTTCCGTCTCTTCATGTTGTGCACAGTTCAAACGGAAAATACATCAACAGGCAGACTACAGAAAAGCTTACTATCAAAGGTTAGAGGGGGGCTTTCTCAGAGGGCTTTTTACAGTTTTTCTATTCCCAATTAGCCGTTTAAGTGTACTTATTGAAAGTAGTAATTCTTTCATAGGCCGCCCTTTCTTAGTATTTGACGTTCCTTATATTGCGGTATGAGGCTTCGCAGTAGGTTGCAAACATTCATCACCCATGACTGTCCCCAATTGAGCTCAGAAGCTCAATGTCTATCATGACCTCTCTTTTAGAATGTCCAAGAGCAAGCAAACTATTCCTCCAGGAGAGGGCGCCAACAGACTACTAAAGAGATCATCATTACTCAAAGAAAACCCCAAAAACCAATGCATGATAGGAATAAACAGGTAACTTTCTTTGGAGTGGAAGCGGAGAGATCGCACCAGATGCCAATTCTAGATGTTATCACACCTGTGGTCACTGCAGCAGCAGGTGAATCCACTTTGTCCAAAAGGGATCTATTCCATTCAATTGCAAATGATCTAGATAAGACAGAGAACTGCAGCACGGGGACATAGCCGAGTTGGTCAGGTTGAGTGGTGATGAGTTTGCTATTTGGATGAATAAAGAAAGTCAAAAGTGTGAAAGATAAAAAACAAAAGGAGGAAGTGTGAAAAGTGAATGGGCCAAATTGAGGTGCATATGAAGACGTATGCTTTCTTCCAATTCATTAAATCGGGCTAATATGAATCAGGTGAATTGAGTTCTGCTTTTGGAAACTGGGTTAAGAAGGGGTGCACCGTTCCTGGAGGTACTGCAATACCAGGTCAATGCGTGGAGTGGACAGAGCAAGCTCTTTTTCCATCTCCCTGTTCTAAAAATCCATTTAATATATGGTCCCCAGATAGGGGACGTATCAGATATTAAACTGATAAGAACAGATACTACACTTGATCTTAGCCAAAAGGCCGAGAAGCGATAACCAGAATTGGTTTGGGCCTCGAGTGGCACCCTGGCCTATGCCGGACACATCTTAGGGAGAGAGAGCGAGAGGGAGACAAACCCACGCCTACACAAGACATTTTGTCACCCAAGCCAACCCTTGAAAAGGCTGCTTTGCAGAGCCAAAACAAGAAGAATGGTGCGTTTTGCAGCCGCCGCCCACTGCAATGAATCTGAATAACTCCTCCTTTAGGGCGCAAGCAACTCCCCTCCCCCTTGCAGTCTTTCCAATTCACGATACAAAAAGACGGACAGGACAGGTTGCCTGACTTTCCGTCACTGCCACCCTTTGCCATCCTTACCCGTAGAAAGCCCTTTCATCATCCCCAAACCCTAATCTTTTCCCTTTCCTTCCCAGCCCCCAAACCCTGCCCTCTGTACCTTTCTCACCACCCGCTTCCCTTCTCCTGTCATCCCCCTACCACCCGGGAAAAAAAGAGATTGCCCCCTCCTTCCACTAGCCCACCCTCCCACCCAAAGAACAACTTCTTCTGCGCAGCTTGTTTTCTAGGCAGCAGCGCTATTGTGATTCATCGGGGGGCATTGTGACAAGCCGCCAGTGTTCCGTCTCTTCATGTTGTGCACAGTTCAAACGGAAAATACATCAACAGGCAGACTACAGAAAAGCTTACTATCAAAGGTTAGAGGGGGGCTTTCTCAGAGGGCTTTTTACAGTTTTTCTATTCCCAATTAGCCGTTTAAGTGTACTTATTGAAAGTAGTAATTCTTTCATAGGCCGCCCTTTCTTAGTATTTGACGTTCCTTATATTGCGGTATGAGGCTTCGCAGTAGGTTGCAAACATTCATCACCCATGACTGTCCCCAATTGAGCTCAGAAGCTCAATGTCTATCATGACCTCTCTTTTAGAATGTCCAAGAGCAAGCAAACTATTCCTCCAGGAGAGGGCGCCAACAGACTACTAAAGAGATCATCATTACTCAAAGAAAACCCCAAAAACCAATGCATGATAGGAATAAACAGGTAACTTTCTTTGGAGTGGAAGCGGAGAGATCGCACCAGATGCCAATTCTAGATGTTATCACACCTGTGGTCACTGCAGCAGCAGGTGAATCCACTTTGTCCAAAAGGGATCTATTCCATTCAATTGCAAATGATCTAGATAAGACAGAGAACTGCAGCACGGGGACATAGCCGAGTTGGTCAGGTTGAGTGGTGATGAGTTTGCTATTTGGATGAATAAAGAAAGTCAAAAGTGTGAAAGATAAAAAACAAAAGGAGGAAGTGTGAAAAGTGAATGGGCCAAATTGAGGTGCATATGAAGACGTATGCTTTCTTCCAATTCATTAAATCGGGCTAATATGAATCAGGTGAATTGAGTTCTGCTTTTGGAAACTGGGTTAAGAAGGGGTGCACCGTTCCTGGAGGTACTGCAATACCAGGTCAATGCGTGGAGTGGACAGAGCAAGCTCTTTTTCCATCTCCCTGTTCTAAAAATCCATTTAATATATGGTCCCCAGATAGGGGACGTATCAGATATTAAACTGATAAGAACAGATACTACACTTGATCTTAGCCAAAAGGCCGAGAAGCGATAACCAGAATTGGTTTGGGCCTCGAGTGGCACCCTGGCCTATGCCGGACACATCTTAGGGAGAGAGAGCGAGAGGGAGACAAACCCACGCCTACACAAGACATTTTGTCACCCAAGCCAACCCTTGAAAAGGCTGCTTTGCAGAGCCAAAACAAGAAGAATGGTGCGTTTTGCAGCCGCCGCCCACTGCAATGAATCTGAATAACTCCTCCTTTAGGGCGCAAGCAACTCCCCTCCCCCTTGCAGTCTTTCCAATTCACGATACAAAAAGACGGACAGGACAGGTTGCCTGACTTTCCGTCACTGCCACCCTTTGCCATCCTTACCCGTAGAAAGCCCTTTCATCATCCCCAAACCCTAATCTTTTCCCTTTCCTTCCCAGCCCCCAAACCCTGCCCTCTGTACCTTTCTCACCACCCGCTTCCCTTCTCCTGTCATCCCCCTACCACCCGGGAAAAAAAGAGATTGCCCCCTCCTTCCACTAGCCCACCCTCCCACCCAAAGAACAACTTCTTCTGCGCAGCTTGTTTTCTAGGCAGCAGCGCTATTGTGATGTCATCGGGGGGCATTGTGACAAGCCGCCAGTGTTCCGTCTCTTCATGTTGTGCACAGTTCAAACGGAAAATACATCAACAGGCAGACTACAGAAAAGCTTACTATCAAAGGTTAGAGGGGGGCTTTCTCAGAGGGCTTTTTACAGTTTTTCTATTCCCAATTAGCCGTTTAAGTGTACTTATTGAAAGTAGTAATTCTTTCATAGGCCGCCCTTTCTTAGTATTTGACGTTCCTTATATTGCGGTATGAGGCTTCGCAGTAGGTTGCAAACATTCATCACCCATGACTGTCCCCAATTGAGCTCAGAAGCTCAATGTCTATCATGACCTCTCTTTTAGAATGTCCAAGAGCAAGCAAACTATTCCTCCAGGAGAGGGCGCCAACAGACTACTAAAGAGATCATCATTACTCAAAGAAAACCCCAAAAACCAATGCATGATAGGAATAAACAGGTAACTTTCTTTGGAGTGGGAGAGATCGCACCAGATGCCAATTCTAGATGTTATCACACCTGTGGTCACTGCAGCAGCAGGTGAATCCACTTTGTCCAAAAGGGATCTATTCCATTCAATTGCAAATGATCTAGATAAGACAGAGAACTGCAGCACGGGGACATAGCCGAGTTGGTCAGGTTGAGTGGTGATGAGTTTGCTATTTGGATGAATAAAGAAAGTCAAAAGTGTGAAAGATAAAAAACAAAAGGAGGAAGTGTGAAAAGTGAATGGGCCAAATTGAGGTGCATATGAAGACGTATGCTTTCTTCCAATTCATTAAATCGGGCTAATATGAATCAGGTGAATTGAGTTCTGCTTTTGGAAACTGGGTTAAGAAGGGGTGCACCGTTCCTGGAGGTACTGCAATACCAGGTCAATGCGTGGAGTGGACAGAGCAAGCTCTTTTTTCCATCTCCCTGTTCTAAAAATCCATTTAATATATGGTCCCCCAGATAGGGGGACGTATCAGATATTAAACTGATAAGAACAGATACTACACTTGATCTTAGCCAAAAGGCCGAGAAGCGATAACCAGAATTGGTTTGGGCCTCGAGTGGCACCCTGGCCTATGCCGGACACATCTTAGGGAGAGAGAGCGAGAGGGAGACAAACCACGCCTACACAAGACATTTTGTCACCCAAGCCAACCCTTGAAAAGGCTGCTTTGCAGAGCCAAAACAAGAAGAATGGTGCGTTTTGCAGCCGCCGCCCACTGCAATGAATCTGAATAACTCCTCCTTTAGGGCGCAAGCAACTCCCCTCCCCCTTGCAGTCTTTCCAATTCACGATACAAAAAGACGGACAGGACAGGTTGCCTGACTTTCCGTCACTGCCACCCTTTGCCATCCTTACCCGTAGAAAGCCCTTTCATCATCCCCAAACCCTAATCTTTTCCCTTTCCTTCCCAGCCCCCAAACCCTGCCCTCTGTACCTTTCTCACCACCCGCTTCCCTTCTCCTGTCATCCCCCTACCACCCGGGAAAAAAAGAGATTGCCCCCTCCTTCCACTAGCCCACCCTCCCACCCAAAGAACAACTTCTTCTGCGCAGCTTGTTTTCTAGGCAGCAGCGCTATTGTGATGTCATCGGGGGGCATTGTGACAAGCCGCCAGTGTTCCGTCTCTTCATGTTGTGCACAGTTCAAACGGAAAATACATCAACAGGCAGACTACAGAAAAGCTTACTATCAAAGGTTAGAGGGGGGGCTTTCTCAGAGGGCTTTTTACAGTTTTTCTATTCCCCAATTAGCCGTTTAAGTGTACTTATTGAAAGTAGTAATTCTTTCATAGGCCGCCCTTTCTTAGTATTTGACGTTCCTTATATTGCGGTATGAGGCTTCGCAGTAGGTTGCAAACATTCATCACCCATGACTGTCCCCAATTGAGCTCAGAAGCTCAATGTCTATCATGACCTCTCTTTTAGAATGTCCAAGAGCAAGCAAACTATTCCTCCAGGAGAGGGCGCCAACAGACTACTAAAGAGATCATCATTACTCAAAGAAAACCCCAAAAACCAATGCATGATAGGAATAAACAGGTAACTTTCTTTGGAGTGGAAGCGGAGAGAGATCGCACCAGATGCCAATTCTAGATGTTATCACACCTGTGGTCACTGCAGCAGCAGGTGAATCCACTTTGTCCAAAAGGGATCTATTCCATTCAATTGCAAATGATCTAGATAAGACAGAGAACTGCAGCACGGGGACATAGCCGAGTTGGTCAGGTTGAGTGGTGATGAGTTTGCTATTTGGATGAATAAAGAAAGTCAAAAGTGTGAAAGATAAAAAACAAAAGGAGGAAGTGTGAAAAGTGAATGGGCCAAATTGAGGTGCATATGAAGACGTATGCTTTCTTCCAATTCATTAAATCGGGCTAATATGAATCAGGTGAATTGAGTTCTGCTTTTGGAAACTGGGTTAAGAAGGGGTGCACCGTTCCTGGAGGTACTGCAATACCAGGTCAATGCGTGGAGTGGACAGAGCAAGCTCTTTTTCCATCTCCCTGTTCTAAAAATCCATTTAATATATGGTCCCCAGATAGGGGACGTATCAGATATTAAACTGATAAGAACAGATACTACACTTGATCTTAGCCAAAAGGCCGAGAAGCGATAACCAGAATTGGTTTGGGCCTCGAGTGGCACCCTGGCCTATGCCGGACACATCTTAGGGAGAGAGAGCGAGAGGGAGACAAACCCACGCCTACACAAGACATTTTGTCACCCAAGCCAACCCTTGAAAAGGCTGCTTTGCAGAGCCAAAACAAGAAGAATGGTGCGTTTTGCAGCCGCCGCCCACTGCAATGAATCTGAATAACTCCTCCTTTAGGGCGCAAGCAACTCCCCTCCCCCTTGCAGTCTTTCCAATTCACGATACAAAAAGACGGACAGGACAGGTTGCCTGACTTTCCGTCACTGCCACCCTTTGCCATCCTTACCCGTAGAAAGCCCTTTCATCATCCCCAAACCCTAATCTTTTCCCTTTCCTTCCCAGCCCCCAAACCCTGCCCTCTGTACCTTTCTCACCACCCGCTTCCCTTCTCCTGTCATCCCCCTACCACCCGGGAAAAAAAGAGATTGCCCCCTCCTTCCACTAGCCCACCCTCCCACCCAAAGAACAACTTCTTCTGCGCAGCTTGTTTTCTAGGCAGCAGCGCTATTGTGATGTCATCGGGGGGCATTGTGACAAGCCGCCAGTGTTCCGTCTCTTCATGTTGTGCACAGTTCAAACGGAAAATACATCAACAGGCAGACTACAGAAAAGCTTACTATCAAAGGTTAGAGGGGGGCTTTCTCAGAGGGCTTTTTACAGTTTTTCTATTCCCAATTAGCCGTTTAAGTGTACTTATTGAAAGTAGTAATTCTTTCATAGGCCGCCCTTTCTTAGTATTTGACGTTCCTTATATTGCGGTATGAGGCTTCGCAGTAGGTTGCAAACATTCATCACCCATGACTGTCCCCAATTGAGCTCAGAAGCTCAATGTCTATCATGACCTCTCTTTTAGAATGTCCAAGAGCAAGCAAACTATTCCTCCAGGAGAGGGCGCCAACAGACTACTAAAGAGATCATCATTACTCAAAGAAAACCCCAAAAACCAATGCATGATAGGAATAAACAGGTAACTTTCTTTGGAGTGGAAGCGGAGAGATCGCACCAGATGCCAATTCTAGATGTTATCACACCTGTGGTCACTGCAGCAGCAGGTGAATCCACTTTGTCCAAAAGGGATCTATTCCATTCAATTGCAAATGATCTAGATAAGACAGAGAACTGCAGCACGGGGACATAGCCGAGTTGGTCAGGTTGAGTGGTGATGAGTTTGCTATTTGGATGAATAAAGAAAGTCAAAAGTGTGAAAGATAAAAAACAAAAGGAGGAAGTGTGAAAAGTGAATGGGCCAAATTGAGGTGCATATGAAGACGTATGCTTTCTTCCAATTCATTAAATCGGGCTAATATGAATCAGGTGAATTGAGTTCTGCTTTTGGAAACTGGGTTAAGAAGGGGTGCACCGTTCCTGGAGGTACTGCAATACCAGGTCAATGCGTGGAGTGGACAGAGCAAGCTCTTTTTCCATCTCCCTGTTCTAAAAATCCATTTAATATATGGTCCCCAGATAGGGGACGTATCAGATATTAAACTGATAAGAACAGATACTACACTTGATCTTAGCCAAAAGGCCGAGAAGCGATAACCAGAATTGGTTTGGGCCTCGAGTGGCACCCTGGCCTATGCCGGACACATCTTAGGGAGAGAGAGCGAGAGGGAGACAAACCCACGCCTACACAAGACATTTTGTCACCCAAGCCAACCCTTGAAAAGGCTGCTTTGCAGAGCCAAAACAAGAAGAATGGTGCGTTTTGCAGCCGCCGCCCACTGCAATGAATCTGAATAACTCCTCCTTTAGGGCGCAAGCAACTCCCCTCCCCCTTGCAGTCTTTCCAATTCACGATACAAAAAGACGGACAGGACAGGTTGCCTGACTTTCCGTCACTGCCACCCTTTGCCATCCTTACCCGTAGAAAGCCCTTTCATCATCCCCAAACCCTAATCTTTTCCCTTTCCTTCCCAGCCCCCAAACCCTGCCCTCTGTACCTTTCTCACCACCCGCTTCCCTTCTCCTGTCATCCCCCTACCACCCGGGAAAAAAAGAGATTGCCCCCTCCTTCCACTAGCCCACCCTCCCACCCAAAGAACAACTTCTTCTGCGCAGCTTGTTTTCTAGGCAGCAGCGCTATTGTGATGTCATCGGGGGGCATTGTGACAAGCCGCCAGTGTTCCGTCTCTTCATGTTGTGCACAGTTCAAACGGAAAATACATCAACAGGCAGACTACAGAAAAGCTTACTATCAAAGGTTAGAGGGGGGCTTTCTCAGAGGGCTTTTTACAGTTTTTCTATTCCCAATTAGCCGTTTAAGTGTACTTATTGAAAGTAGTAATTCTTTCATAGGCCGCCCTTTCTTAGTATTTGACGTTCCTTATATTGCGGTATGAGGCTTCGCAGTAGGTTGCAAACATTCATCACCCATGACTGTCCCCAATTGAGCTCAGAAGCTCAATGTCTATCATGACCTCTCTTTTAGAATGTCCAAGAGCAAGCAAACTATTCCTCCAGGAGAGGGCGCCAACAGACTACTAAAGAGATCATCATTACTCAAAGAAAACCCCAAAAACCAATGCATGATAGGAATAAACAGGTAACTTTCTTTGGAGTGGAAGCGGAGAGATCGCACCAGATGCCAATTCTAGATGTTATCACACCTGTGGTCACTGCAGCAGCAGGTGAATCCACTTTGTCCAAAAGGGATCTATTCCATTCAATTGCAAATGATCTAGATAAGACAGAGAACTGCAGCACGGGGACATAGCCGAGTTGGTCAGGTTGAGTGGTGATGAGTTTGCTATTTGGATGAATAAAGAAAGTCAAAAGTGTGAAAGATAAAAAACAAAAGGAGGAAGTGTGAAAAGTGAATGGGCCAAATTGAGGTGCATATGAAGACGTATGCTTTCTTCCAATTCATTAAATCGGGCTAATATGAATCAGGTGAATTGAGTTCTGCTTTTGGAAACTGGGTTAAGAAGGGGTGCACCGTTCCTGGAGGTACTGCAATACCAGGTCAATGCGTGGAGTGGACAGAGCAAGCTCTTTTTCCATCTCCCTGTTCTAAAAATCCATTTAATATATGGTCCCCAGATAGGGGACGTATCAGATATTAAACTGATAAGAACAGATACTACACTTGATCTTAGCCAAAAGGCCGAGAAGCGATAACCAGAATTGGTTTGGGCCTCGAGTGGCACCCTGGCCTATGCCGGACACATCTTAGGGAGAGAGAGCGAGAGGGAGACAAACCCACGCCTACACAAGACATTTTGTCACCCAAGCCAACCCTTGAAAAGGCTGCTTTGCAGAGCCAAAACAAGAAGAATGGTGCGTTTTGCAGCCGCCGCCCACTGCAATGAATCTGAATAACTCCTCCTTTAGGGCGCAAGCAACTCCCCTCCCCCTTGCAGTCTTTCCAATTCACGATACAAAAAGACGGACAGGACAGGTTGCCTGACTTTCCGTCACTGCCACCCTTTGCCATCCTTACCCGTAGAAAGCCCTTTCATCATCCCCAAACCCTAATCTTTTCCCTTTCCTTCCCAGCCCCCAAACCCTGCCCTCTGTACCTTTCTCACCACCCGCTTCCCTTCTCCTGTCATCCCCCTACCACCCGGGAAAAAAAGAGATTGCCCCCTCCTTCCACTAGCCCACCCTCCCACCCAAAGAACAACTTCTTCTGCGCAGCTTGTTTTCTAGGCAGCAGCGCTATTGTGATGTCATCGGGGGGCATTGTGACAAGCCGCCAGTGTTCCGTCTCTTCATGTTGTGCACAGTTCAAACGGAAAATACATCAACAGGCAGACTACAGAAAAGCTTACTATCAAAGGTTAGAGGGGGGCTTCCTCAGAGGGCTTTTTACAGTTTTTCTATTCCCAATTAGCCGTTTAAGTGTACTTATTGAAAGTAGTAATTCTTTCATAGGCCGCCCTTTCTTAGTATTTGACGTTCCTTATATTGCGGTATGAGGCTTCGCAGTAGGTTGCAAACATTCATCACCCATGACTGTCCCCAATTGAGCTCAGAAGCTCAATGTCTATCATGACCTCTCTTTTAGAATGTCCAAGAGCAAGCAAACTATTCCTCCAGGAGAGGGCGCCAACAGACTACTAAAGAGATCATCATTACTCAAAGAAAACCCCAAAAACCAATGCATGATAGGAATAAACAGGTAACTTTCTTTGGAGTGGAAGCGGAGAGATCGCACCAGATGCCAATTCTAGATGTTATCACACCTGTGGTCACTGCAGCAGCAGGTGAATCCACTTTGTCCAAAAGGGATCTATTCCATTCAATTGCAAATGATCTAGATAAGACAGAGAACTGCAGCACGGGGACATAGCCGAGTTGGTCAGGTTGAGTGGTGATGAGTTTGCTATTTGGATGAATAAAGAAAGTCAAAAGTGTGAAAGATAAAAAACAAAAGGAGGAAGTGTGAAAAGTGAATGGGCCAAATTGAGGTGCATATGAAGACGTATGCTTTCTTCCAATTCATTAAATCGGGCTAATATGAATCAGGTGAATTGAGTTCTGCTTTTGGAAACTGGGTTAAGAAGGGGTGCACCGTTCCTGGAGGTACTGCAATACCAGGTCAATGCGTGGAGTGGACAGAGCAAGCTCTTTTTCCATCTCCCTGTTCTAAAAATCCATTTAATATATGGTCCCCAGATAGGGGACGTATCAGATATTAAACTGATAAGAACAGATACTACACTTGATCTTAGCCAAAAGGCCGAGAAGCGATAACCAGAATTGGTTTGGGCCTCGAGTGGCACCCTGGCCTATGCCGGACACATCTTAGGGAGAGAGAGCGAGAGGGAGACAAACCCACGCCTACACAAGACATTTTGTCACCCAAGCCAACCCTTGAAAAGGCTGCTTTGCAGAGCCAAAACAAGAAGAATGGTGCGTTTTGCAGCCGCCGCCCACTGCAATGAATCTGAATAACTCCTCCTTTAGGGCGCAAGCAACTCCCCTCCCCCTTGCAGTCTTTCCAATTCACGATACAAAAAGACGGACAGGACAGGTTGCCTGACTTTCCGTCACTGCCACCCTTTGCCATCCTTACCCGTAGAAAGCCCTTTCATCATCCCCAAACCCTAATCTTTTCCCTTTCCTTCCCAGCCCCCAAACCCTGCCCTCTGTACCTTTCTCACCACCCGCTTCCCTTCTCCTGTCATCCCCCTACCACCCGGGAAAAAAAGAGATTGCCCCCTCCTTCCACTAGCCCACCCTCCCACCCAAAGAACAACTTCTTCTGCGCAGCTTGTTTTCTAGGCAGCAGCGCTATTGTGATGTCATCGGGGGGCATTGTGACAAGCCGCCAGTGTTCCGTCTCTTCATGTTGTGCACAGTTCAAACGGAAAATACATCAACAGGCAGACTACAGAAAAGCTTACTATCAAAGGTTAGAGGGGGGCTTTCTCAGAGGGCTTTTTACAGTTTTTCTATTCCCAATTAGCCGTTTAAGTGTACTTATTGAAAGTAGTAATTCTTTCATAGGCCGCCCTTTCTTAGTATTTGACGTTCCTTATATTGCGGTATGAGGCTTCGCAGTAGGTTGCAAACATTCATCACCCATGACTGTCCCCAATTGAGCTCAGAAGCTCAATGTCTATCATGACCTCTCTTTTAGAATGTCCAAGAGCAAGCAAACTATTCCTCCAGGAGAGGGCGCCAACAGACTACTAAAGAGATCATCATTACTCAAAGAAAACCCCAAAAACCAATGCATGATAGGAATAAACAGGTAACTTTCTTTGGAGTGGAAGCGGAGAGATCGCACCAGATGCCAATTCTAGATGTTATCACACCTGTGGTCACTGCAGCAGCAGGTGAATCCACTTTGTCCAAAAGGGATCTATTCCATTCAATTGCAAATGATCTAGATAAGGCAGAGAACTGCAGCACGGGGACATAGCCGAGTTGGTCAGGTTGAGTGGTGATGAGTTTGCTATTTGGATGAATAAAGAAAGTCAAAAGTGTGAAAGATAAAAAACAAAAGGAGGAAGTGTGAAAAGTGAATGGGCCAAATTGAGGTGCATATGAAGACGTATGCTTTCTTCCAATTCATTAAATCGGGCTAATATGAATCAGGTGAATTGAGTTCTGCTTTTGGAAACTGGGTTAAGAAGGGGTGCACCGTTCCTGGAGGTACTGCAATACCAGGTCAATGCGTGGAGTGGACAGAGCAAGCTCTTTTTCCATCTCCCTGTTCTAAAAATCCATTTAATATATGGTCCCCAGATAGGGGACGTATCAGATATTAAACTGATAAGAACAGATACTACACTTGATCTTAGCCAAAAGGCCGAGAAGCGATAACCAGAATTGGTTTGGGCCTCGAGTGGCACCCTGGCCTATGCCGGACACATCTTAGGGAGAGAGAGCGAGAGGGAGACAAACCCACGCCTACACAAGACATTTTGTCACCCAAGCCAACCCTTGAAAAGGCTGCTTTGCAGAGCCAAAACAAGAAGAATGGTGCGTTTTGCAGCCGCCGCCCACTGCAATGAATCTGAATAACTCCTCCTTTAGGGCGCAAGCAACTCCCCTCCCCCTTGCAGTCTTTCCAATTCACGATACAAAAAGACGGACAGGACAGGTTGCCTGACTTTCCGTCACTGCCACCCTTTGCCATCCTTACCCGTAGAAAGCCCTTTCATCATCCCCAAACCCTAATCTTTTCCCTTTCCTTCCCAGCCCCCAAACCCTGCCCTCTGTACCTTTCTCACCACCCGCTTCCCTTCTCCTGTCATCCCCCTACCACCCGGGAAAAAAAGAGATTGCCCCCTCCTTCCACTAGCCCACCCTCCCACCCAAAGAACAACTTCTTCTGCGCAGCTTGTTTTCTAGGCAGCAGCGCTATTGTGATGTCATCGGGGGGCATTGTGACAAGCCGCCAGTGTTCCGTCTCTTCATGTTGTGCACAGTTCAAACGGAAAATACATCAACAGGCAGACTACAGAAAAGCTTACTATCAAAGGTTAGAGGGGGGCTTTCTCAGAGGGCTTTTTACAGTTTTTCTATTCCCAATTAGCCGTTTAAGTGTACTTATTGAAAGTAGTAATTCTTTCATAGGCCGCCCTTTCTTAGTATTTGACGTTCCTTATATTGCGGTATGAGGCTTCGCAGTAGGTTGCAAACATTCATCACCCATGACTGTCCCCAATTGAGCTCAGAAGCTCAATGTCTATCATGACCTCTCTTTTAGAATGTCCAAGAGCAAGCAAACTATTCCTCCAGGAGAGGGCGCCAACAGACTACTAAAGAGATCATCATTACTCAAAGAAAACCCCAAAAACCAATGCATGATAGGAATAAACAGGTAACTTTCTTTGGAGTGGAAGCGGAGAGATCGCACCAGATGCCAATTCTAGATGTTATCACACCTGTGGTCACTGCAGCAGCAGGTGAATCCACTTTGTCCAAAAGGGATCTATTCCATTCAATTGCAAATGATCTAGATAAGACAGAGAACTGCAGCACGGGGACATAGCCGAGTTGGTCAGGTTGAGTGGTGATGAGTTTGCTATTTGGATGAATAAAGAAAGTCAAAAGTGTGAAAGATAAAAAACAAAAGGAGGAAGTGTGAAAAGTGAATGGGCCAAATTGAGGTGCATATGAAGACGTATGCTTTCTTCCAATTCATTAAATCGGGCTAATATGAATCAGGTGAATTGAGTTCTGCTTTTGGAAACTGGGTTAAGAAGGGGTGCACCGTTCCTGGAGGTACTGCAATACCAGGTCAATGCGTGGAGTGGACAGAGCAAGCTCTTTTTCCATCTCCCTGTTCTAAAAATCCATTTAATATATGGTCCCCAGATAGGGGACGTATCAGATATTAAACTGATAAGAACAGATACTACACTTGATCTTAGCCAAAAGGCCGAGAAGCGATAACCAGAATTGGTTTGGGCCTCGAGTGGCACCCTGGCCTATGCCGGACACATCTTAGGGAGAGAGAGCGAGAGGGAGACAAACCCACGCCTACACAAGACATTTTGTCACCCAAGCCAACCCTTGAAAAGGCTGCTTTGCAGAGCCAAAACAAGAAGAATGGTGCGTTTTGCAGCCGCCGCCCACTGCAATGAATCTGAATAACTCCTCCTTTAGGGCGCAAGCAACTCCCCTCCCCCTTGCAGTCTTTCCAATTCACGATACAAAAAGACGGACAGGACAGGTTGCCTGACTTTCCGTCACTGCCACCCTTTGCCATCCTTACCCGTAGAAAGCCCTTTCATCATCCCCAAACCCTAATCTTTTCCCTTTCCTTCCCAGCCCCCAAACCCTGCCCTCTGTACCTTTCTCACCACCCGCTTCCCTTCTCCTGTCATCCCCCTACCACCCGGGAAAAAAAGAGATTGCCCCCTCCTTCCACTAGCCCACCCTCCCACCCAAAGAACAACTTCTTCTGCGCAGCTTGTTTTCTAGGCAGCAGCGCTATTGTGATGTCATCGGGGGGCATTGTGACAAGCCGCCAGTGTTCCGTCTCTTCATGTTGTGCACAGTTCAAACGGAAAATACATCAACAGGCAGACTACAGAAAAGCTTACTATCAAAGGTTAGAGGGGGGCTTTCTCAGAGGGCTTTTTACAGTTTTTCTATTCCCAATTAGCCGTTTAAGTGTACTTATTGAAAGTAGTAATTCTTTCATAGGCCGCCCTTTCTTAGTATTTGACGTTCCTTATATTGCGGTATGAGGCTTCGCAGTAGGTTGCAAACATTCATCACCCATGACTGTCCCCAATTGAGCTCAGAAGCTCAATGTCTATCATGACCTCTCTTTTAGAATGTCCAAGAGCAAGCAAACTATTCCTCCAGGAGAGGGCGCCAACAGACTACTAAAGAGATCATCATTACTCAAAGAAAACCCCAAAAACCAATGCATGATAGGAATAAACAGGTAACTTTCTTTGGAGTGGAAGCGGAGAGATCGCACCAGATGCCAATTCTAGATGTTATCACACCTGTGGTCACTGCAGCAGCAGGTGAATCCACTTTGTCCAAAAGGGATCTATTCCATTCAATTGCAAATGATCTAGATAAGACAGAGAACTGCAGCACGGGGACATAGCCGAGTTGGTCAGGTTGAGTGGTGATGAGTTTGCTATTTGGATGAATAAAGAAAGTCAAAAGTGTGAAAGATAAAAAACAAAAGGAGGAAGTGTGAAAAGTGAATGGGCCAAATTGAGGTGCATATGAAGACGTATGCTTTCTTCCAATTCATTAAATCGGGCTAATATGAATCAGGTGAATTGAGTTCTGCTTTTGGAAACTGGGTTAAGAAGGGGTGCACCGTTCCTGGAGGTACTGCAATACCAGGTCAATGCGTGGAGTGGACAGAGCAAGCTCTTTTTCCATCTCCCTGTTCTAAAAATCCATTTAATATATGGTCCCCAGATAGGGGACGTATCAGATATTAAACTGATAAGAACAGATACTACACTTGATCTTAGCCAAAAGGCCGAGAAGCGATAACCAGAATTGGTTTGGGCCTCGAGTGGCACCCTGGCCTATGCCGGACACATCTTAGGGAGAGAGAGCGAGAGGGAGACAAACCCACGCCTACACAAGACATTTTGTCACCCAAGCCAACCCTTGAAAAGGCTGCTTTGCAGAGCCAAAACAAGAAGAATGGTGCGTTTTGCAGCCGCCGCCCACTGCAATGAATCTGAATAACTCCTCCTTTAGGGCGCAAGCAACTCCCCTCCCCCTTGCAGTCTTTCCAATTCACGATACAAAAAGACGGACAGGACAGGTTGCCTGACTTTCCGTCACTGCCACCCTTTGCCATCCTTACCCGTAGAAAGCCCTTTCATCATCCCCAAACCCTAATCTTTTCCCTTTCCTTCCCAGCCCCCAAACCCTGCCCTCTGTACCTTTCTCACCACCCGCTTCCCTTCTCCTGTCATCCCCCTACCACCCGGGAAAAAAAGAGATTGCCCCCTCCTTCCACTAGCCCACCCTCCCACCCAAAGAACAACTTCTTCTGCGCAGCTTGTTTTCTAGGCAGCAGCGCTATTGTGATGTCATCGGGGGGCATTGTGACAAGCCGCCAGTGTTCCGTCTCTTCATGTTGTGCACAGTTCAAACGGAAAATACATCAACAGGCAGACTACAGAAAAGCTTACTATCAAAGGTTAGAGGGGGGCTTTCTCAGAGGGCTTTTTACAGTTTTTCTATTCCCAATTAGCCGTTTAAGTGTACTTATTGAAAGTAGTAATTCTTTCATAGGCCGCCCTTTCTTAGTATTTGACGTTCCTTATATTGCGGTATGAGGCTTCGCAGTAGGTTGCAAACATTCATCACCCATGACTGTCCCCAATTGAGCTCAGAAGCTCAATGTCTATCATGACCTCTCTTTTAGAATGTCCAAGAGCAAGCAAACTATTCCTCCAGGAGAGGGCGCCAACAGACTACTAAAGAGATCATCATTACTCAAAGAAAACCCCAAAAACCAATGCATGATAGGAATAAACAGGTAACTTTCTTTGGAGTGGAAGCGGAGAGATCGCACCAGATGCCAATTCTAGATGTTATCACACCTGTGGTCACTGCAGCAGCAGGTGAATCCACTTTGTCCAAAAGGGATCTATTCCATTCAATTGCAAATGATCTAGATAAGACAGAGAACTGCAGCACGGGGACATAGCCGAGTTGGTCAGGTTGAGTGCTGATGAGTTTGCTATTTGGATGAATAAAGAAAGTCAAAAGTGTGAAAGATAAAAAACAAAAGGAGGAAGTGTGAAAAGTGAATGGGCCAAATTGAGGTGCATATGAAGACGTATGCTTTCTTCCAATTCATTAAATCGGGCTAATATGAATCAGGTGAATTGAGTTCTGCTTTTGGAAACTGGGTTAAGAAGGGGTGCACCGTTCCTGGAGGTACTGCAATACCAGGTCAATGCGTGGAGTGGACAGAGCAAGCTCTTTTTCCATCTCCCTGTTCTAAAAATCCATTTAATATATGGTCCCCAGATAGGGGACGTATCAGATATTAAACTGATAAGAACAGATACTACACTTGATCTTAGCCAAAAGGCCGAGAAGCGATAACCAGAATTGGTTTGGGCCTCGAGTGGCACCCTGGCCTATGCCGGACACATCTTAGGGAGAGAGAGCGAGAGGGAGACAAACCCACGCCTACACAAGACATTTTGTCGCCCAAGCCAACCCTTGAAAAGGCTGCTTTGCAGAGCCAAAACAAGAAGAATGGTGCGTTTTGCAGCCGCCGCCCACTGCAATGAATCTGAATAACTCCTCCTTTAGGGCGCAAGCAACTCCCCTCCCCCTTGCAGTCTTTCCAATTCACGATACAAAAAGACGGACAGGACAGGTTGCCTGACTTTCCGTCACTGCCACCCTTTGCCATCCTTACCCGTAGAAAGCCCTTTCATCATCCCCAAACCCTAATCTTTTCCCTTTCCTTCCCAGCCCCCAAACCCTGCCCTCTGTACCTTTCTCACCACCCGCTTCCCTTCTCCTGTCATCCCCCTACCACCCGGGAAAAAAAGAGATTGCCCCCTCCTTCCACTAGCCCACCCTCCCACCCAAAGAACAACTTCTTCTGCGCAGCTTGTTTTCTAGGCAGCAGCGCTATTGTGATGTCATCGGGGGGCATTGTGACAAGCCGCCAGTGTTCCGTCTCTTCATGTTGTGCACAGTTCAAACGGAAAATACATCAACAGGCAGACTACAGAAAAGCTTACTATCAAAGGTTAGAGGGGGGCTTTCTCAGAGGGCTTTTTACAGTTTTTCTATTCCCAATTAGCCGTTTAAGTGTACTTATTGAAAGTAGTAATTCTTTCATAGGCCGCCCTTTCTTAGTATTTGACGTTCCTTATATTGCGGTATGAGGCTTCGCAGTAGGTTGCAAACATTCATCACCCATGACTGTCCCCAATTGAGCTCAGAAGCTCAATGTCTATCATGACCTCTCTTTTAGAATGTCCAAGAGCAAGCAAACTATTCCTCCAGGAGAGGGCGCCAACAGACTACTAAAGAGATCATCATTACTCAAAGAAAACCCCAAAAACCAATGCATGATAGGAATAAACAGGTAACTTTCTTTGGAGTGGAAGCGGAGAGATCGCACCAGATGCCAATTCTAGATGTTATCACACCTGTGGTCACTGCAGCAGCAGGTGAATCCACTTTGTCCAAAAGGGATCTATTCCATTCAATTGCAAATGATCTAGATAAGACAGAGAACTGCAGCACGGGGACATAGCCGAGTTGGTCAGGTTGAGTGGTGATGAGTTTGCTATTTGGATGAATAAAGAAAGTCAAAAGTGTGAAAGATAAAAAACAAAAGGAGGAAGTGTGAAAAGTGAATGGGCCAAATTGAGGTGCATATGAAGACGTATGCTTTCTTCCAATTCATTAAATCGGGCTAATATGAATCAGGTGAATTGAGTTCTGCTTTTGGAAACTGGGTTAAGAAGGGGTGCACCGTTCCTGGAGGTACTGCAATACCAGGTCAATGCGTGGAGTGGACAGAGCAAGCTCTTTTTCCATCTCCCTGTTCTAAAAATCCATTTAATATATGGTCCCCAGATAGGGGACGTATCAGATATTAAACTGATAAGAACAGATACTACACTTGATCTTAGCCAAAAGGCCGAGAAGCGATAACCAGAATTGGTTTGGGCCTCGAGTGGCACCCTGGCCTATGCCGGACACATCTTAGGGAGAGAGAGCGAGAGGGAGACAAACCCACGCCTACACAAGACATTTTGTCACCCAAGCCAACCCTTGAAAAGGCTGCTTTGCAGAGCCAAAACAAGAAGAATGGTGCGTTTTGCAGCCGCCGCCCACTGCAATGAATCTGAATAACTCCTCCTTTAGGGCGCAAGCAACTCCCCTCCCCCTTGCAGTCTTTCCAATTCACGATACAAAAAGACGGACAGGACAGGTTGCCTGACTTTCCGTCACTGCCACCCTTTGCCATCCTTACCCGTAGAAAGCCCTTTCATCATCCCCAAACCCTAATCTTTTCCCTTTCCTTCCCAGCCCCCAAACCCTGCCCTCTGTACCTTTCTCACCACCCGCTTCCCTTCTCCTGTCATCCCCCTACCACCCGGGAAAAAAAGAGATTGCCCCCTCCTTCCACTAGCCCACCCTCCCACCCAAAGAACAACTTCTTCTGCGCAGCTTGTTTTCTAGGCAGCAGCGCTATTGTGATGTCATCGGGGGGCATTGTGACAAGCCGCCAGTGTTCCGTCTCTTCATGTTGTGCACAGTTCAAACGGAAAATACATCAACAGGCAGACTACAGAAAAGCTTACTATCAAAGGTTAGAGGGGGGCTTTCTCAGAGGGCTTTTTACAGTTTTTCTATTCCCAATTAGCCGTTTAAGTGTACTTATTGAAAGTAGTAATTCTTTCATAGGCCGCCCTTTCTTAGTATTTGACGTTCCTTATATTGCGGTATGAGGCTTCGCAGTAGGTTGCAAACATTCATCACCCATGACTGTCCCCAATTGAGCTCAGAAGCTCAATGTCTATCATGACCTCTCTTTTAGAATGTCCAAGAGCAAGCAAACTATTCCTCCAGGAGAGGGCGCCAACAGACTACTAAAGAGATCATCATTACTCAAAGAAAACCCCAAAAACCAATGCATGATAGGAATAAACAGGTAACTTTCTTTGGAGTGGAAGCGGAGAGATCGCACCAGATGCCAATTCTAGATGTTATCACACCTGTGGTCACTGCAGCAGCAGGTGAATCCACTTTGTCCAAAAGGGATCTATTCCATTCAATTGCAAATGATCTAGATAAGACAGAGAACTGCAGCACGGGGACATAGCCGAGTTGGTCAGGTTGAGTGGTGATGAGTTTGCTATTTGGATGAATAAAGAAAGTCAAAAGTGTGAAAGATAAAAAACAAAAGGAGGAAGTGTGAAAAGTGAATGGGCCAAATTGAGGTGCATATGAAGACGTATGCTTTCTTCCAATTCATTAAATCGGGCTAATATGAATCAGGTGAATTGAGTTCTGCTTTTGGAAACTGGGTTAAGAAGGGGTGCACCGTTCCTGGAGGTACTGCAATACCAGGTCAATGCGTGGAGTGGACAGAGCAAGCTCTTTTTCCATCTCCCTGTTCTAAAAATCCATTTAATATATGGTCCCCAGATAGGGGACGTATCAGATATTAAACTGATAAGAACAGATACTACACTTGATCTTAGCCAAAAGGCCGAGAAGCGATAACCAGAATTGGTTTGGGCCTCGAGTGGCACCCTGGCCTATGCCGGACACATCTTAGGGAGAGAGAGCGAGAGGGAGACAAACCCACGCCTACACAAGACATTTTGTCACCCAAGCCAACCCTTGAAAAGGCTGCTTTGCAGAGCCAAAACAAGAAGAATGGTGCGTTTTGCAGCCGCCGCCCACTGCAATGAATCTGAATAACTCCTCCTTTAGGGCGCAAGCAACTCCCCTCCCCCTTGCAGTCTTTCCAATTCACGATACAAAAAGACGGACAGGACAGGTTGCCTGACTTTCCGTCACTGCCACCCTTTGCCATCCTTACCCGTAGAAAGCCCTTTCATCATCCCCAAACCCTAATCTTTTCCCTTTCCTTCCCAGCCCCCAAACCCTGCCCTCTGTACCTTTCTCACCACCCGCTTCCCTTCTCCTGTCATCCCCCTACCACCCGGGAAAAAAAGAGATTGCCCCCTCCTTCCACTAGCCCACCCTCCCACCCAAAGAACAACTTCTTCTGCGCAGCTTGTTTTCTAGGCAGCAGCGCTATTGTGATGTCATCGGGGGGCATTGTGACAAGCCGCCAGTGTTCCGTCTCTTCATGTTGTGCACAGTTCAAACGGAAAATACATCAACAGGCAGACTACAGAAAAGCTTACTATCAAAGGTTAGAGGGGGGCTTTCTCAGAGGGCTTTTTACAGTTTTTCTATTCCCAATTAGCCGTTTAAGTGTACTTATTGAAAGTAGTAATTCTTTCATAGGCCGCCCTTTCTTAGTATTTGACGTTCCTTATATTGCGGTATGAGGCTTCGCAGTAGGTTGCAAACATTCATCACCCATGACTGTCCCCAATTGAGCTCAGAAGCTCAATGTCTATCATGACCTCTCTTTTAGAATGTCCAAGAGCAAGCAAACTATTCCTCCAGGAGAGGGCGCCAACAGACTACTAAAGAGATCATCATTACTCAAAGAAAACCCCAAAAACCAATGCATGATAGGAATAAACAGGTAACTTTCTTTGGAGTGGAAGCGGAGAGATCGCACCAGATGCCAATTCTAGATGTTATCACACCTGTGGTCACTGCAGCAGCAGGTGAATCCACTTTGTCCAAAAGGGATCTATTCCATTCAATTGCAAATGATCTAGATAAGACAGAGAACTGCAGCACGGGGACATAGCCGAGTTGGTCAGGTTGAGTGGTGATGAGTTTGCTATTTGGATGAATAAAGAAAGTCAAAAGTGTGAAAGATAAAAAACAAAAGGAGGAAGTGTGAAAAGTGAATGGGCCAAATTGAGGTGCATATGAAGACGTATGCTTTCTTCCAATTCATTAAATCGGGCTAATATGAATCAGGTGAATTGAGTTCTGCTTTTGGAAACTGGGTTAAGAAGGGGTGCACCGTTCCTGGAGGTACTGCAATACCAGGTCAATGCGTGGAGTGGACAGAGCAAGCTCTTTTTCCATCTCCCTGTTCTAAAAATCCATTTAATATATGGTCCCCAGATAGGGGACGTATCAGATATTAAACTGATAAGAACAGATACTACACTTGATCTTAGCCAAAAGGCCGAGAAGCGATAACCAGAATTGGTTTGGGCCTCGAGTGGCACCCTGGCCTATGCCGGACACATCTTAGGGAGAGAGAGCGAGAGGGAGACAAACCCACGCCTACACAAGACATTTTGTCACCCAAGCCAACCCTTGAAAAGGCTGCTTTGCAGAGCCAAAACAAGAAGAATGGTGCGTTTTGCAGCCGCCGCCCACTGCAATGAATCTGAATAACTCCTCCTTTAGGGCGCAAGCAACTCCCCTCCCCCTTGCAGTCTTTCCAATTCACGATACAAAAAGACGGACAGGACAGGTTGCCTGACTTTCCGTCACTGCCACCCTTTGCCATCCTTACCCGTAGAAAGCCCTTTCATCATCCCCAAACCCTAATCTTTTCCCTTTCCTTCCCAGCCCCCAAACCCTGCCCTCTGTACCTTTCTCACCACCCGCTTCCCTTCTCCTGTCATCCCCCTACCACCCGGGAAAAAAAGAGATTGCCCCCTCCTTCCACTAGCCCACCCTCCCACCCAAAGAACAACTTCTTCTGCGCAGCTTGTTTTCTAGGCAGCAGCGCTATTGTGATGTCATCGGGGGGCATTGTGACAAGCCGCCAGTGTTCCGTCTCTTCATGTTGTGCACAGTTCAAACGGAAAATACATCAACAGGCAGACTACAGAAAAGCTTACTATCAAAGGTTAGAGGGGGGCTTTCTCAGAGGGCTTTTTACAGTTTTTCTATTCCCAATTAGCCGTTTAAGTGTACTTATTGAAAGTAGTAATTCTTTCATAGGCCGCCCTTTCTTAGTATTTGACGTTCCTTATATTGCGGTATGAGGCTTCGCAGTAGGTTGCAAACATTCATCACCCATGACTGTCCCCAATTGAGCTCAGAAGCTCAATGTCTATCATGACCTCTCTTTTAGAATGTCCAAGAGCAAGCAAACTATTCCTCCAGGAGAGGGCGCCAACAGACTACTAAAGAGATCATCATTACTCAAAGAAAACCCCAAAAACCAATGCATGATAGGAATAAACAGGTAACTTTCTTTGGAGTGGAAGCGGAGAGATCGCACCAGATGCCAATTCTAGATGTTATCACACCTGTGGTCACTGCAGCAGCAGGTGAATCCACTTTGTCCAAAAGGGATCTATTCCATTCAATTGCAAATGATCTAGATAAGACAGAGAACTGCAGCACGGGGACATAGCCGAGTTGGTCAGGTTGAGTGGTGATGAGTTTGCTATTTGGATGAATAAAGAAAGTCAAAAGTGTGAAAGATAAAAAACAAAAGGAGGAAGTGTGAAAAGTGAATGGGCCAAATTGAGGTGCATATGAAGACGTATGCTTTCTTCCAATTCATTAAATCGGGCTAATATGAATCAGGTGAATTGAGTTCTGCTTTTGGAAACTGGGTTAAGAAGGGGTGCACCGTTCCTGGAGGTACTGCAATACCAGGTCAATGCGTGGAGTGGACAGAGCAAGCTCTTTTTCCATCTCCCTGTTCTAAAAATCCATTTAATATATGGTCCCCAGATAGGGGACGTATCAGATATTAAACTGATAAGAACAGATACTACACTTGATCTTAGCCAAAAGGCCGAGAAGCGATAACCAGAATTGGTTTGGGCCTCGAGTGGCACCCTGGCCTATGCCGGACACATCTTAGGGAGAGAGAGCGAGAGGGAGACAAACCCACGCCTACACAAGACATTTTGTCACCCAAGCCAACCCTTGAAAAGGCTGCTTTGCAGAGCCAAAACAAGAAGAATGGTGCGTTTTGCAGCCGCCGCCCACTGCAATGAATCTGAATAACTCCTCCTTTAGGGCGCAAGCAACTCCCCTCCCCCTTGCAGTCTTTCCAATTCACGATACAAAAAGACGGACAGGACAGGTTGCCTGACTTTCCGTCACTGCCACCCTTTGCCATCCTTACCCGTAGAAAGCCCTTTCATCATCCCCAAACCCTAATCTTTTCCCTTTCCTTCCCAGCCCCCAAACCCTGCCCTCTGTACCTTTCTCACCACCCGCTTCCCTTCTCCTGTCATCCCCCTACCACCCGGGAAAAAAAGAGATTGCCCCCTCCTTCCACTAGCCCACCCTCCCACCCAAAGAACAACTTCTTCTGCGCAGCTTGTTTTCTAGGCAGCAGCGCTATTGTGATGTCATCGGGGGGCATTGTGACAAGCCGCCAGTGTTCCGTCTCTTCATGTTGTGCACAGTTCAAACGGAAAATACATCAACAGGCAGACTACAGAAAAGCTTACTATCAAAGGTTAGAGGGGGGCTTTCTCAGAGGGCTTTTTACAGTTTTTCTATTCCCAATTAGCCGTTTAAGTGTACTTATTGAAAGTAGTAATTCTTTCATAGGCCGCCCTTTCTTAGTATTTGACGTTCCTTATATTGCGGTATGAGGCTTCGCAGTAGGTTGCAAACATTCATCACCCATGACTGTCCCCAATTGAGCTCAGAAGCTCAATGTCTATCATGACCTCTCTTTTAGAATGTCCAAGAGCAAGCAAACTATTCCTCCAGGAGAGGGCGCCAACAGACTACTAAAGAGATCATCATTACTCAAAGAAAACCCCAAAAACCAATGCATGATAGGAATAAACAGGTAACTTTCTTTGGAGTGGAAGCGGAGAGATCGCACCAGATGCCAATTCTAGATGTTATCACACCTGTGGTCACTGCAGCAGCAGTGAATCCACTTTGTCCAAAAGGGATCTATTCCATTCAATTGCAAATGATCTAGATAAGACAGAGAACTGCAGCACGGGGACATAGCCGAGTTGGTCAGGTTGAGTGGTGATGAGTTTGCTATTTGGATGAATAAAGAAAGTCAAAAGTGTGAAAGATAAAAAACAAAAGGAGGAAGTGTGAAAAGTGAATGGGCCAAATTGAGGTGCATATGAAGACGTATGCTTTCTTCCAATTCATTAAATCGGGCTAATATGAATCAGGTGAATTGAGTTCTGCTTTTGGAAACTGGGTTAAGAAGGGGTGCACCGTTCCTGGAGGTACTGCAATACCAGGTCAATGCGTGGAGTGGACAGAGCAAGCTCTTTTTCCATCTCCCTGTTCTAAAAATCCATTTAATATATGGTCCCCAGATAGGGGACGTATCAGATATTAAACTGATAAGAACAGATACTACACTTGATCTTAGCCAAAAGGCCGAGAAGCGATAACCAGAATTGGTTTGGGCCTCGAGTGGCACCCTGGCCTATGCCGGACACATCTTAGGGAGAGAGAGCGAGAGGGAGACAAACCCACGCCTACACAAGACATTTTGTCACCCAAGCCAACCCTTGAAAAGGCTGCTTTGCAGAGCCAAAACAAGAAGAATGGTGCGTTTTGCAGCCGCCGCCCACTGCAATGAATCTGAATAACTCCTCCTTTAGGGCGCAAGCAACTCCCCTCCCCCTTGCAGTCTTTCCAATTCACGATACAAAAAGACGGACAGGACAGGTTGCCTGACTTTCCGTCACTGCCACCCTTTGCCATCCTTACCCGTAGAAAGCCCTTTCATCATCCCCAAACCCTAATCTTTTCCCTTTCCTTCCCAGCCCCCAAACCCTGCCCTCTGTACCTTTCTCACCACCCGCTTCCCTTCTCCTGTCATCCCCCTACCACCCGGGAAAAAAAGAGATTGCCCCCTCCTTCCACTAGCCCACCCTCCCACCCAAAGAACAACTTCTTCTGCGCAGCTTGTTTTCTAGGCAGCAGCGCTATTGTGATGTCATCGGGGGGCATTGTGACAAGCCGCCAGTGTTCCGTCTCTTCATGTTGTGCACAGTTCAAACGGAAAATACATCAACAGGCAGACTACAGAAAAGCTTACTATCAAAGGTTAGAGGGGGGCTTTCTCAGAGGGCTTTTTACAGTTTTTCTATTCCCAATTAGCCGTTTAAGTGTACTTATTGAAAGTAGTAATTCTTTCATAGGCCGCCCTTTCTTAGTATTTGACGTTCCTTATATTGCGGTATGAGGCTTCGCAGTAGGTTGCAAACATTCATCACCCATGACTGTCCCCAATTGAGCTCAGAAGCTCAATGTCTATCATGACCTCTCTTTTAGAATGTCCAAGAGCAAGCAAACTATTCCTCCAGGAGAGGGCGCCAACAGACTACTAAAGAGATCATCATTACTCAAAGAAAACCCCAAAAACCAATGCATGATAGGAATAAACAGGTAACTTTCTTTGGAGTGGAAGCGGAGAGATCGCACCAGATGCCAATTCTAGATGTTATCACACCTGTGGTCACTGCAGCAGCAGGTGAATCCACTTTGTCCAAAAGGGATCTATTCCATTCAATTGCAAATGATCTAGATAAGACAGAGAACTGCAGCACGGGGACATAGCCGAGTTGGTCAGGTTGAGTGGTGATGAGTTTGCTATTTGGATGAATAAAGAAAGTCAAAAGTGTGAAAGATAAAAAACAAAAGGAGGAAGTGTGAAAAGTGAATGGGCCAAATTGAGGTGCATATGAAGACGTATGCTTTCTTCCAATTCATTAAATCGGGCTAATATGAATCAGGTGAATTGAGTTCTGCTTTTGGAAACTGGGTTAAGAAGGGGTGCACCGTTCCTGGAGGTACTGCAATACCAGGTCAATGCGTGGAGTGGACAGAGCAAGCTCTTTTTCCATCTCCCTGTTCTAAAAATCCATTTAATATATGGTCCCCAGATAGGGGACGTATCAGATATTAAACTGATAAGAACAGATACTACACTTGATCTTAGCCAAAAGGCCGAGAAGCGATAACCAGAATTGGTTTGGGCCTCGAGTGGCACCCTGGCCTATGCCGGACACATCTTAGGGAGAGAGAGCGAGAGGGAGACAAACCCACGCCTACACAAGACATTTTGTCACCCAAGCCAACCCTTGAAAAGGCTGCTTTGCAGAGCCAAAACAAGAAGAATGGTGCGTTTTGCAGCCGCCGCCCACTGCAATGAATCTGAATAACTCCTCCTTTAGGGCGCAAGCAACTCCCCTCCCCCTTGCAGTCTTTCCAATTCACGATACAAAAAGACGGACAGGACAGGTTGCCTGACTTTCCGTCACTGCCACCCTTTGCCATCCTTACCCGTAGAAAGCCCTTTCATCATCCCCAAACCCTAATCTTTTCCCTTTCCTTCCCAGCCCCCAAACCCTGCCCTCTGTACCTTTCTCACCACCCGCTTCCCTTCTCCTGTCATCCCCCTACCACCCGGGAAAAAAAGAGATTGCCCCCTCCTTCCACTAGCCCACCCTCCCACCCAAAGAACAACTTCTTCTGCGCAGCTTGTTTTCTAGGCAGCAGCGCTATTGTGATGTCATCGGGGGGCATTGTGACAAGCCGCCAGTGTTCCGTCTCTTCATGTTGTGCACAGTTCAAACGGAAAATACATCAACAGGCAGACTACAGAAAAGCTTACTATCAAAGGTTAGAGGGGGGCTTTCTCAGAGGGCTTTTTACAGTTTTTCTATTCCCAATTAGCCGTTTAAGTGTACTTATTGAAAGTAGTAATTCTTTCATAGGCCGCCCTTTCTTAGTATTTGACGTTCCTTATATTGCGGTATGAGGCTTCGCAGTAGGTTGCAAACATTCATCACCCATGACTGTCCCCAATTGAGCTCAGAAGCTCAATGTCTATCATGACCTCTCTTTTAGAATGTCCAAGAGCAAGCAAACTATTCCTCCAGGACGAGGGCGCCAACAGACTACTAAAGAGATCATCATTACTCAAAGAAAACCCCAAAAACCAATGCATGATAGGAATAAACAGGTAACTTTCTTTGGAGTGGAAGCGGAGAGATCGCACCAGATGCCAATTCTAGATGTTATCACACCTGTGGTCACTGCAGCAGCAGGTGAATCCACTTTGTCCAAAAGGGATCTATTCCATTCAATTGCAAATGATCTAGATAAGACAGAGAACTGCAGCACGGGGACATAGCCGAGTTGGTCAGGTTGAGTGGTGATGAGTTTGCTATTTGGATGAATAAAGAAAGTCAAAAGTGTGAAAGATAAAAAACAAAAGGAGGAAGTGTGAAAAGTGAATGGGCCAAATTGAGGTGCATATGAAGACGTATGCTTTCTTCCAATTCATTAAATCGGGCTAATATGAATCAGGTGAATTGAGTTCTGCTTTTGGAAACTGGGTTAAGAAGGGGTGCACCGTTCCTGGAGGTACTGCAATACCAGGTCAATGCGTGGAGTGGACAGAGCAAGCTCTTTTTCCATCTCCCTGTTCTAAAAATCCATTTAATATATGGTCCCCAGATAGGGGACGTATCAGATATTAAACTGATAAGAACAGATACTACACTTGATCTTAGCCAAAAGGCCGAGAAGCGATAACCAGAATTGGTTTGGGCCTCGAGTGGCACCCTGGCCTATGCCGGACACATCTTAGGGAGAGAGAGCGAGAGGGAGACAAACCCACGCCTACACAAGACATTTTGTCACCCAAGCCAACCCTTGAAAAGGCTGCTTTGCAGAGCCAAAACAAGAAGAATGGTGCGTTTTGCAGCCGCCGCCCACTGCAATGAATCTGAATAACTCCTCCTTTAGGGCGCAAGCAACTCCCCTCCCCCTTGCAGTCTTTCCAATTCACGATACAAAAAGACGGACAGGACAGGTTGCCTGACTTTCCGTCACTGCCACCCTTTGCCATCCTTACCCGTAGAAAGCCCTTTCATCATCCCCAAACCCTAATCTTTTCCCTTTCCTTCCCAGCCCCCAAACCCTGCCCTCTGTACCTTTCTCACCACCCGCTTCCCTTCTCCTGTCATCCCCCTACCACCCGGGAAAAAAAGAGATTGCCCCCTCCTTCCACTAGCCCACCCTCCCACCCAAAGAACAACTTCTTCTGCGCAGCTTGTTTTCTAGGCAGCAGCGCTATTGTGATGTCATCGGGGGGCATTGTGACAAGCCGCCAGTGTTCCGTCTCTTCATGTTGTGCACAGTTCAAACGGAAAATACATCAACAGGCAGACTACAGAAAAGCTTACTATCAAAGGTTAGAGGGGGGCTTTCTCAGAGGGCTTTTTACAGTTTTTCTATTCCCAATTAGCCGTTTAAGTGTACTTATTGAAAGTAGTAATTCTTTCATAGGCCGCCCTTTCTTAGTATTTGACGTTCCTTATATTGCGGTATGAGGCTTCGCAGTAGGTTGCAAACATTCATCACCCATGACTGTCCCCAATTGAGCTCAGAAGCTCAATGTCTATCATGACCTCTCTTTTAGAATGTCCAAGAGCAAGCAAACTATTCCTCCAGGAGAGGGCGCCAACAGACTACTAAAGAGATCATCATTACTCAAAGAAAACCCCAAAAACCAATGCATGATAGGAATAAACAGGTAACTTTCTTTGGAGTGGAAGCGGAGAGATCGCACCAGATGCCAATTCTAGATGTTATCACACCTGTGGTCACTGCAGCAGCAGGTGAATCCACTTTGTCCAAAAGGGATCTATTCCATTCAATTGCAAATGATCTAGATAAGACAGAGAACTGCAGCACGGGGACATAGCCGAGTTGGTCAGGTTGAGTGGTGATGAGTTTGCTATTTGGATGAATAAAGAAAGTCAAAAGTGTGAAAGATAAAAAACAAAAGGAGGAAGTGTGAAAAGTGAATGGGCCAAATTGAGGTGCATATGAAGACGTATGCTTTCTTCCAATTCATTAAATCGGGCTAATATGAATCAGGTGAATTGAGTTCTGCTTTTGGAAACTGGGTTAAGAAGGGGTGCACCGTTCCTGGAGGTACTGCAATACCAGGTCAATGCGTGGAGTGGACAGAGCAAGCTCTTTTTCCATCTCCCTGTTCTAAAAATCCATTTAATATATGGTCCCCAGATAGGGGACGTATCAGATATTAAACTGATAAGAACAGATACTACACTTGATCTTAGCCAAAAGGCCGAGAAGCGATAACCAGAATTGGTTTGGGCCTCGAGTGGCACCCTGGCCTATGCCGGACACATCTTAGGGAGAGAGAGCGAGAGGGAGACAAACCCACGCCTACACAAGACATTTTGTCACCCAAGCCAACCCTTGAAAAGGCTGCTTTGCAGAGCCAAAACAAGAAGAATGGTGCGTTTTGCAGCCGCCGCCCACTGCAATGAATCTGAATAACTCCTCCTTTAGGGCGCAAGCAACTCCCCTCCCCCTTGCAGTCTTTCCAATTCACGATACAAAAAGACGGACAGGACAGGTTGCCTGACTTTCCGTCACTGCCACCCTTTGCCATCCTTACCCGTAGAAAGCCCTTTCATCATCCCCAAACCCTAATCTTTTCCCTTTCCTTCCCAGCCCCCAAACCCTGCCCTCTGTACCTTTCTCACCACCCGCTTCCCTTCTCCTGTCATCCCCCTACCACCCGGGAAAAAAAGAGATTGCCCCCTCCTTCCACTAGCCCACCCTCCCACCCAAAGAACAACTTCTTCTGCGCAGCTTGTTTTCTAGGCAGCAGCGCTATTGTGATGTCATCGGGGGGCATTGTGACAAGCCGCCAGTGTTCCGTCTCTTCATGTTGTGCACAGTTCAAACGGAAAATACATCAACAGGCAGACTACAGAAAAGCTTACTATCAAAGGTTAGAGGGGGGCTTTCTCAGAGGGCTTTTTACAGTTTTTCTATTCCCAATTAGCCGTTTAAGTGTACTTATTGAAAGTAGTAATTCTTTCATAGGCCGCCCTTTCTTAGTATTTGACGTTCCTTATATTGCGGTATGAGGCTTCGCAGTAGGTTGCAAACATTCATCACCCATGACTGTCCCCAATTGAGCTCAGAAGCTCAATGTCTATCATGACCTCTCTTTTAGAATGTCCAAGAGCAAGCAAACTATTCCTCCAGGAGAGGGCGCCAACAGACTACTAAAGAGATCATCATTACTCAAAGAAAACCCCAAAAACCAATGCATGATAGGAATAAACAGGTAACTTTCTTTGGAGTGGAAGCGGAGAGATCGCACCAGATGCCAATTCTAGATGTTATCACACCTGTGGTCACTGCAGCAGCAGGTGAATCCACTTTGTCCAAAAGGGATCTATTCCATTCAATTGCAAATGATCTAGATAAGACAGAGAACTGCAGCACGGGGACATAGCCGAGTTGGTCAGGTTGAGTGGTGATGAGTTTGCTATTTGGATGAATAAAGAAAGTCAAAAGTGTGAAAGATAAAAAACAAAAGGAGGAAGTGTGAAAAGTGAATGGGCCAAATTGAGGTGCATATGAAGACGTATGCTTTCTTCCAATTCATTAAATCGGGCTAATATGAATCAGGTGAATTGAGTTCTGCTTTTGGAAACTGGGTTAAGAAGGGGTGCACCGTTCCTGGAGGTACTGCAATACCAGGTCAATGCGTGGAGTGGACAGAGCAAGCTCTTTTTCCATCTCCCTGTTCTAAAAATCCATTTAATATATGGTCCCCAGATAGGGGACGTATCAGATATTAAACTGATAAGAACAGATACTACACTTGATCTTAGCCAAAAGGCCGAGAAGCGATAACCAGAATTGGTTTGGGCCTCGAGTGGCACCCTGGCCTATGCCGGACACATCTTAGGGAGAGAGAGCGAGAGGGAGACAAACCCACGCCTACACAAGACATTTTGTCACCCAAGCCAACCCTTGAAAAGGCTGCTTTGCAGAGCCAAAACAAGAAGAATGGTGCGTTTTGCAGCCGCCGCCCACTGCAATGAATCTGAATAACTCCTCCTTTAGGGCGCAAGCAACTCCCCTCCCCCTTGCAGTCTTTCCAATTCACGATACAAAAAGACGGACAGGACAGGTTGCCTGACTTTCCGTCACTGCCACCCTTTGCCATCCTTACCCGTAGAAAGCCCTTTCATCATCCCCAAACCCTAATCTTTTCCCTTTCCTTCCCAGCCCCCAAACCCTGCCCTCTGTACCTTTCTCACCACCCGCTTCCCTTCTCCTGTCATCCCCCTACCACCCGGGAAAAAAAGAGATTGCCCCCTCCTTCCACTAGCCCACCCTCCCACCCAAAGAACAACTTCTTCTGCGCAGCTTGTTTTCTAGGCAGCAGCGCTATTGTGATGTCATCGGGGGGCATTGTGACAAGCCGCCAGTGTTCCGTCTCTTCATGTTGTGCACAGTTCAAACGGAAAATACATCAACAGGCAGACTACAGAAAAGCTTACTATCAAAGGTTAGAGGGGGGCTTTCTCAGAGGGCTTTTTACAGTTTTTCTATTCCCAATTAGCCGTTTAAGTGTACTTATTGAAAGTAGTAATTCTTTCATAGGCCGCCCTTTCTTAGTATTTGACGTTCCTTATATTGCGGTATGAGGCTTCGCAGTAGGTTGCAAACATTCATCACCCATGACTGTCCCCAATTGAGCTCAGAAGCTCAATGTCTATCATGACCTCTCTTTTAGAATGTCCAAGAGCAAGCAAACTATTCCTCCAGGAGAGGGCGCCAACAGACTACTAAAGAGATCATCATTACTCAAAGAAAACCCCAAAAACCAATGCATGATAGGAATAAACAGGTAACTTTCTTTGGAGTGGAAGCGGAGAGATCGCACCAGATGCCAATTCTAGATGTTATCACACCTGTGGTCACTGCAGCAGCAGGTGAATCCACTTTGTCCAAAAGGGATCTATTCCATTCAATTGCAAATGATCTAGATAAGACAGAGAACTGCAGCACGGGGACATAGCCGAGTTGGTCAGGTTGAGTGGTGATGAGTTTGCTATTTGGATGAATAAAGAAAGTCAAAAGTGTGAAAGATAAAAAACAAAAGGAGGAAGTGTGAAAAGTGAATGGGCCAAATTGAGGTGCATATGAAGACGTATGCTTTCTTCCAATTCATTAAATCGGGCTAATATGAATCAGGTGAATTGAGTTCTGCTTTTGGAAACTGGGTTAAGAAGGGGTGCACCGTTCCTGGAGGTACTGCAATACCAGGTCAATGCGTGGAGTGGACAGAGCAAGCTCTTTTTCCATCTCCCTGTTCTAAAAATCCATTTAATATATGGTCCCCAGATAGGGGACGTATCAGATATTAAACTGATAAGAACAGATACTACACTTGATCTTAGCCAAAAGGCCGAGAAGCGATAACCAGAATTGGTTTGGGCCTCGAGTGGCACCCTGGCCTATGCCGGACACATCTTAGGGAGAGAGAGCGAGAGGGAGACAAACCCACGCCTACACAAGACATTTTGTCACCCAAGCCAACCCTTGAAAAGGCTGCTTTGCAGAGCCAAAACAAGAAGAATGGTGCGTTTTGCAGCCGCCGCCCACTGCAATGAATCTGAATAACTCCTCCTTTAGGGCGCAAGCAACTCCCCTCCCCCTTGCAGTCTTTCCAATTCACGATACAAAAAGACGGACAGGACAGGTTGCCTGACTTTCCGTCACTGCCACCCTTTGCCATCCTTACCCGTAGAAAGCCCTTTCATCATCCCCAAACCCTAATCTTTTCCCTTTCCTTCCCAGCCCCCAAACCCTGCCCTCTGTACCTTTCTCACCACCCGCTTCCCTTCTCCTGTCATCCCCCTACCACCCGGGAAAAAAAGAGATTGCCCCCTCCTTCCACTAGCCCACCCTCCCACCCAAAGAACAACTTCTTCTGCGCAGCTTGTTTTCTAGGCAGCAGCGCTATTGTGATGTCATCGGGGGGCATTGTGACAAGCCGCCAGTGTTCCGTCTCTTCATGTTGTGCACAGTTCAAACGGAAAATACATCAACAGGCAGACTACAGAAAAGCTTACTATCAAAGGTTAGAGGGGGGCTTTCTCAGAGGGCTTTTTACAGTTTTTCTATTCCCAATTAGCCGTTTAAGTGTACTTATTGAAAGTAGTAATTCTTTCATAGGCCGCCCTTTCTTAGTATTTGACGTTCCTTATATTGCGGTATGAGGCTTCGCAGTAGGTTGCAAACATTCATCACCCATGACTGTCCCCAATTGAGCTCAGAAGCTCAATGTCTATCATGACCTCTCTTTTAGAATGTCCAAGAGCAAGCAAACTATTCCTCCAGGAGAGGGCGCCAACAGACTACTAAAGAGATCATCATTACTCAAAGAAAACCCCAAAAACCAATGCATGATAGGAATAAACAGGTAACTTTCTTTGGAGTGGAAGCGGAGAGATCGCACCAGATGCCAATTCTAGATGTTATCACACCTGTGGTCACTGCAGCAGCAGGTGAATCCACTTTGTCCAAAAGGGATCTATTCCATTCAATTGCAAATGATCTAGATAAGACAGAGAACTGCAGCACGGGGACATAGCCGAGTTGGTCAGGTTGAGTGGTGATGAGTTTGCTATTTGGATGAATAAAGAAAGTCAAAAGTGTGAAAGATAAAAAACAAAAGGAGGAAGTGTGAAAAGTGAATGGGCCAAATTGAGGTGCATATGAAGACGTATGCTTTCTTCCAATTCATTAAATCGGGCTAATATGAATCAGGTGAATTGAGTTCTGCTTTTGGAAACTGGGTTAAGAAGGGGTGCACCGTTCCTGGAGGTACTGCAATACCAGGTCAATGCGTGGAGTGGACAGAGCAAGCTCTTTTTCCATCTCCCTGTTCTAAAAATCCATTTAATATATGGTCCCCAGATAGGGGACGTATCAGATATTAAACTGATAAGAACAGATACTACACTTGATCTTAGCCAAAAGGCCGAGAAGCGATAACCAGAATTGGTTTGGGCCTCGAGTGGCACCCTGGCCTATGCCGGACACATCTTAGGGAGAGAGAGCGAGAGGGAGACAAACCCACGCCTACACAAGACATTTTGTCACCCAAGCCAACCCTTGAAAAGGCTGCTTTGCAGAGCCAAAACAAGAAGAATGGTGCGTTTTGCAGCCGCCGCCCACTGCAATGAATCTGAATAACTCCTCCTTTAGGGCGCAAGCAACTCCCCTCCCCCTTGCAGTCTTTCCAATTCACGATACAAAAAGACGGACAGGACAGGTTGCCTGACTTTCCGTCACTGCCACCCTTTGCCATCCTTACCCGTAGAAAGCCCTTTCATCATCCCCAAACCCTAATCTTTTCCCTTTCCTTCCCAGCCCCCAAACCCTGCCCTCTGTACCTTTCTCACCACCCGCTTCCCTTCTCCTGTCATCCCCCTACCACCCGGGAAAAAAAGAGATTGCCCCCTCCTTCCACTAGCCCACCCTCCCACCCAAAGAACAACTTCTTCTGCGCAGCTTGTTTTCTAGGCAGCAGCGCTATTGTGATGTCATCGGGGGGCATTGTGACAAGCCGCCAGTGTTCCGTCTCTTCATGTTGTGCACAGTTCAAACGGAAAATACATCAACAGGCAGACTACAGAAAAGCTTACTATCAAAGGTTAGAGGGGGGCTTTCTCAGAGGGCTTTTTACAGTTTTTCTATTCCCAATTAGCCGTTTAAGTGTACTTATTGAAAGTAGTAATTCTTTCATAGGCCGCCCTTTCTTAGTATTTGACGTTCCTTATATTGCGGTATGAGGCTTCGCAGTAGGTTGCAAACATTCATCACCCATGACTGTCCCCAATTGAGCTCAGAAGCTCAATGTCTATCATGACCTCTCTTTTAGAATGTCCAAGAGCAAGCAAACTATTCCTCCAGGAGAGGGCGCCAACAGACTACTAAAGAGATCATCATTACTCAAAGAAAACCCCAAAAACCAATGCATGATAGGAATAAACAGGTAACTTTCTTTGGAGTGGAAGCGGAGAGATCGCACCAGATGCCAATTCTAGATGTTATCACACCTGTGGTCACTGCAGCAGCAGGTGAATCCACTTTGTCCAAAAGGGATCTATTCCATTCAATTGCAAATGATCTAGATAAGACAGAGAACTGCAGCACGGGGACATAGCCGAGTTGGTCAGGTTGAGTGGTGATGAGTTTGCTATTTGGATGAATAAAGAAAGTCAAAAGTGTGAAAGATAAAAAACAAAAGGAGGAAGTGTGAAAAGTGAATGGGCCAAATTGAGGTGCATATGAAGACGTATGCTTTCTTCCAATTCATTAAATCGGGCTAATATGAATCAGGTGAATTGAGTTCTGCTTTTGGAAACTGGGTTAAGAAGGGGTGCACCGTTCCTGGAGGTACTGCAATACCAGGTCAATGCGTGGAGTGGACAGAGCAAGCTCTTTTTCCATCTCCCTGTTCTAAAAATCCATTTAATATATGGTCCCCAGATAGGGGACGTATCAGATATTAAACTGATAAGAACAGATACTACACTTGATCTTAGCCAAAAGGCCGAGAAGCGATAACCAGAATTGGTTTGGGCCTCGAGTGGCACCCTGGCCTATGCCGGACACATCTTAGGGAGAGAGAGCGAGAGGGAGACAAACCCACGCCTACACAAGACATTTTGTCACCCAAGCCAACCCTTGAAAAGGCTGCTTTGCAGAGCCAAAACAAGAAGAATGGTGCGTTTTGCAGCCGCCGCCCACTGCAATGAATCTGAATAACTCCTCCTTTAGGGCGCAAGCAACTCCCCTCCCCCTTGCAGTCTTTCCAATTCACGATACAAAAAGACGGACAGGACAGGTTGCCTGACTTTCCGTCACTGCCACCCTTTGCCATCCTTACCCGTAGAAAGCCCTTTCATCATCCCCAAACCCTAATCTTTTCCCTTTCCTTCCCAGCCCCCAAACCCTGCCCTCTGTACCTTTCTCACCACCCGCTTCCCTTCTCCTGTCATCCCCCTACCACCCGGGAAAAAAAGAGATTGCCCCCTCCTTCCACTAGCCCACCCTCCCACCCAAAGAACAACTTCTTCTGCGCAGCTTGTTTTCTAGGCAGCAGCGCTATTGTGATGTCATCGGGGGGCATTGTGACAAGCCGCCAGTGTTCCGTCTCTTCATGTTGTGCACAGTTCAAACGGAAAATACATCAACAGGCAGACTACAGAAAAGCTTACTATCAAAGGTTAGAGGGGGGCTTTCTCAGAGGGCTTTTTACAGTTTTTCTATTCCCAATTAGCCGTTTAAGTGTACTTATTGAAAGTAGTAATTCTTTCATAGGCCGCCCTTTCTTAGTATTTGACGTTCCTTATATTGCGGTATGAGGCTTCGCAGTAGGTTGCAAACATTCATCACCCATGACTGTCCCCAATTGAGCTCAGAAGCTCAATGTCTATCATGACCTCTCTTTTAGAATGTCCAAGAGCAAGCAAACTATTCCTCCAGGAGAGGGCGCCAACAGACTACTAAAGAGATCATCATTACTCAAAGAAAACCCCAAAAACCAATGCATGATAGGAATAAACAGGTAACTTTCTTTGGAGTGGAAGCGGAGAGATCGCACCAGATGCCAATTCTAGATGTTATCACACCTGTGGTCACTGCAGCAGCAGGTGAATCCACTTTGTCCAAAAGGGATCTATTCCATTCAATTGCAAATGATCTAGATAAGACAGAGAACTGCAGCACGGGGACATAGCCGAGTTGGTCAGGTTGAGTGGTGATGAGTTTGCTATTTGGATGAATAAAGAAAGTCAAAAGTGTGAAAGATAAAAAACAAAAGGAGGAAGTGTGAAAAGTGAATGGGCCAAATTGAGGTGCATATGAAGACGTATGCTTTCTTCCAATTCATTAAATCGGGCTAATATGAATCAGGTGAATTGAGTTCTGCTTTTGGAAACTGGGTTAAGAAGGGGTGCACCGTTCCTGGAGGTACTGCAATACCAGGTCAATGCGTGGAGTGGACAGAGCAAGCTCTTTTTCCATCTCCCTGTTCTAAAAATCCATTTAATATATGGTCCCCAGATAGGGGACGTATCAGATATTAAACTGATAAGAACAGATACTACACTTGATCTTAGCCAAAAGGCCGAGAAGCGATAACCAGAATTGGTTTGGGCCTCGAGTGGCACCCTGGCCTATGCCGGACACATCTTAGGGAGAGAGAGCGAGAGGGAGACAAACCCACGCCTACACAAGACATTTTGTCACCCAAGCCAACCCTTGAAAAGGCTGCTTTGCAGAGCCAAAACAAGAAGAATGGTGCGTTTTGCAGCCGCCGCCCACTGCAATGAATCTGAATAACTCCTCCTTTAGGGCGCAAGCAACTCCCCTCCCCCTTGCAGTCTTTCCAATTCACGATACAAAAAGACGGACAGGACAGGTTGCCTGACTTTCCGTCACTGCCACCCTTTGCCATCCTTACCCGTAGAAAGCCCTTTCATCATCCCCAAACCCTAATCTTTTCCCTTTCCTTCCCAGCCCCCAAACCCTGCCCTCTGTACCTTTCTCACCACCCGCTTCCCTTCTCCTGTCATCCCCCTACCACCCGGGAAAAAAAGAGATTGCCCCCTCCTTCCACTAGCCCACCCTCCCACCCAAAGAACAACTTCTTCTGCGCAGCTTGTTTTCTAGGCAGCAGCGCTATTGTGATGTCATCGGGGGGCATTGTGACAAGCCGCCAGTGTTCCGTCTCTTCATGTTGTGCACAGTTCAAACGGAAAATACATCAACAGGCAGACTACAGAAAAGCTTACTATCAAAGGTTAGAGGGGGGCTTTCTCAGAGGGCTTTTTACAGTTTTTCTATTCCCAATTAGCCGTTTAAGTGTACTTATTGAAAGTAGTAATTCTTTCATAGGCCGCCCTTTCTTAGTATTTGACGTTCCTTATATTGCGGTATGAGGCTTCGCAGTAGGTTGCAAACATTCATCACCCATGACTGTCCCCAATTGAGCTCAGAAGCTCAATGTCTATCATGACCTCTCTTTTAGAATGTCCAAGAGCAAGCAAACTATTCCTCCAGGAGAGGGCGCCAACAGACTACTAAAGAGATCATCATTACTCAAAGAAAACCCCAAAAACCAATGCATGATAGGAATAAACAGGTAACTTTCTTTGGAGTGGAAGCGGAGAGATCGCACCAGATGCCAATTCTAGATGTTATCACACCTGTGGTCACTGCAGCAGCAGGTGAATCCACTTTGTCCAAAAGGGATCTATTCCATTCAATTGCAAATGATCTAGATAAGACAGAGAACTGCAGCACGGGGACATAGCCGAGTTGGTCAGGTTGAGTGGTGATGAGTTTGCTATTTGGATGAATAAAGAAAGTCAAAAGTGTGAAAGATAAAAAACAAAAGGAGGAAGTGTGAAAAGTGAATGGGCCAAATTGAGGTGCATATGAAGACGTATGCTTTCTTCCAATTCATTAAATCGGGCTAATATGAATCAGGTGAATTGAGTTCTGCTTTTGGAAACTGGGTTAAGAAGGGGTGCACCGTTCCTGGAGGTACTGCAATACCAGGTCAATGCGTGGAGTGGACAGAGCAAGCTCTTTTTCCATCTCCCTGTTCTAAAAATCCATTTAATATATGGTCCCCAGATAGGGGACGTATCAGATATTAAACTGATAAGAACAGATACTACACTTGATCTTAGCCAAAAGGCCGAGAAGCGATAACCAGAATTGGTTTGGGCCTCGAGTGGCACCCTGGCCTATGCCGGACACATCTTAGGGAGAGAGAGCGAGAGGGAGACAAACCCACGCCTACACAAGACATTTTGTCACCCAAGCCAACCCTTGAAAAGGCTGCTTTGCAGAGCCAAAACAAGAAGAATGGTGCGTTTTGCAGCCGCCGCCCACTGCAATGAATCTGAATAACTCCTCCTTTAGGGCGCAAGCAACTCCCCTCCCCCTTGCAGTCTTTCCAATTCACGATACAAAAAGACGGACAGGACAGGTTGCCTGACTTTCCGTCACTGCCACCCTTTGCCATCCTTACCCGTAGAAAGCCCTTTCATCATCCCCAAACCCTAATCTTTTCCCTTTCCTTCCCAGCCCCCAAACCCTGCCCTCTGTACCTTTCTCACCACCCGCTTCCCTTCTCCTGTCATCCCCCTACCACCCGGGAAAAAAAGAGATTGCCCCCTCCTTCCACTAGCCCACCCTCCCACCCAAAGAACAACTTCTTCTGCGCAGCTTGTTTTCTAGGCAGCAGCGCTATTGTGATGTCATCGGGGGGCATTGTGACAAGCCGCCAGTGTTCCGTCTCTTCATGTTGTGCACAGTTCAAACGGAAAATACATCAACAGGCAGACTACAGAAAAGCTTACTATCAAAGGTTAGAGGGGGGCTTTCTCAGAGGGCTTTTTACAGTTTTTCTATTCCCAATTAGCCGTTTAAGTGTACTTATTGAAAGTAGTAATTCTTTCATAGGCCGCCCTTTCTTAGTATTTGACGTTCCTTATATTGCGGTATGAGGCTTCGCAGTAGGTTGCAAACATTCATCACCCATGACTGTCCCCAATTGAGCTCAGAAGCTCAATGTCTATCATGACCTCTCTTTTAGAATGTCCAAGAGCAAGCAAACTATTCCTCCAGGAGAGGGCGCCAACAGACTACTAAAGAGATCATCATTACTCAAAGAAAACCCCAAAAACCAATGCATGATAGGAATAAACAGGTAACTTTCTTTGGAGTGGAAGCGGAGAGATCGCACCAGATGCCAATTCTAGATGTTATCACACCTGTGGTCACTGCAGCAGCAGGTGAATCCACTTTGTCCAAAAGGGATCTATTCCATTCAATTGCAAATGATCTAGATAAGACAGAGAACTGCAGCACGGGGACATAGCCGAGTTGGTCAGGTTGAGTGGTGATGAGTTTGCTATTTGGATGAATAAAGAAAGTCAAAAGTGTGAAAGATAAAAAACAAAAGGAGGAAGTGTGAAAAGTGAATGGGCCAAATTGAGGTGCATATGAAGACGTATGCTTTCTTCCAATTCATTAAATCGGGCTAATATGAATCAGGTGAATTGAGTTCTGCTTTTGGAAACTGGGTTAAGAAGGGGTGCACCGTTCCTGGAGGTACTGCAATACCAGGTCAATGCGTGGAGTGGACAGAGCAAGCTCTTTTTCCATCTCCCTGTTCTAAAAATCCATTTAATATATGGTCCCCAGATAGGGGACGTATCAGATATTAAACTGATAAGAACAGATACTACACTTGATCTTAGCCAAAAGGCCGAGAAGCGATAACCAGAATTGGTTTGGGCCTCGAGTGGCACCCTGGCCTATGCCGGACACATCTTAGGGAGAGAGAGCGAGAGGGAGACAAACCCACGCCTACACAAGACATTTTGTCACCCAAGCCAACCCTTGAAAAGGCTGCTTTGCAGAGCCAAAACAAGAAGAATGGTGCGTTTTGCAGCCGCCGCCCACTGCAATGAATCTGAATAACTCCTCCTTTAGGGCGCAAGCAACTCCCCTCCCCCTTGCAGTCTTTCCAATTCACGATACAAAAAGACGGACAGGACAGGTTGCCTGACTTTCCGTCACTGCCACCCTTTGCCATCCTTACCCGTAGAAAGCCCTTTCATCATCCCCAAACCCTAATCTTTTCCCTTTCCTTCCCAGCCCCCAAACCCTGCCCTCTGTACCTTTCTCACCACCCGCTTCCCTTCTCCTGTCATCCCCCTACCACCCGGGAAAAAAAGAGATTGCCCCCTCCTTCCACTAGCCCACCCTCCCACCCAAAGAACAACTTCTTCTGCGCAGCTTGTTTTCTAGGCAGCAGCGCTATTGTGATGTCATCGGGGGGCATTGTGACAAGCCGCCAGTGTTCCGTCTCTTCATGTTGTGCACAGTTCAAACGGAAAATACATCAACAGGCAGACTACAGAAAAGCTTACTATCAAAGGTTAGAGGGGGGCTTTCTCAGAGGGCTTTTTACAGTTTTTCTATTCCCAATTAGCCGTTTAAGTGTACTTATTGAAAGTAGTAATTCTTTCATAGGCCGCCCTTTCTTAGTATTTGACGTTCCTTATATTGCGGTATGAGGCTTCGCAGTAGGTTGCAAACATTCATCACCCATGACTGTCCCCAATTGAGCTCAGAAGCTCAATGTCTATCATGACCTCTCTTTTAGAATGTCCAAGAGCAAGCAAACTATTCCTCCAGGAGAGGGCGCCAACAGACTACTAAAGAGATCATCATTACTCAAAGAAAACCCCAAAAACCAATGCATGATAGGAATAAACAGGTAACTTTCTTTGGAGTGGAAGCGGAGAGATCGCACCAGATGCCAATTCTAGATGTTATCACACCTGTGGTCACTGCAGCAGCAGGTGAATCCACTTTGTCCAAAAGGGATCTATTCCATTCAATTGCAAATGATCTAGATAAGACAGAGAACTGCAGCACGGGGACATAGCCGAGTTGGTCAGGTTGAGTGGTGATGAGTTTGCTATTTGGATGAATAAAGAAAGTCAAAAGTGTGAAAGATAAAAAACAAAAGGAGGAAGTGTGAAAAGTGAATGGGCCAAATTGAGGTGCATATGAAGACGTATGCTTTCTTCCAATTCATTAAATCGGGCTAATATGAATCAGGTGAATTGAGTTCTGCTTTTGGAAACTGGGTTAAGAAGGGGTGCACCGTTCCTGGAGGTACTGCAATACCAGGTCAATGCGTGGAGTGGACAGAGCAAGCTCTTTTTCCATCTCCCTGTTCTAAAAATCCATTTAATATATGGTCCCCAGATAGGGGACGTATCAGATATTAAACTGATAAGAACAGATACTACACTTGATCTTAGCCAAAAGGCCGAGAAGCGATAACCAGAATTGGTTTGGGCCTCGAGTGGCACCCTGGCCTATGCCGGACACATCTTAGGGAGAGAGAGCGAGAGGGAGACAAACCCACGCCTACACAAGACATTTTGTCACCCAAGCCAACCCTTGAAAAGGCTGCTTTGCAGAGCCAAAACAAGAAGAATGGTGCGTTTTGCAGCCGCCGCCCACTGCAATGAATCTGAATAACTCCTCCTTTAGGGCGCAAGCAACTCCCCTCCCCCTTGCAGTCTTTCCAATTCACGATACAAAAAGACGGACAGGACAGGTTGCCTGACTTTCCGTCACTGCCACCCTTTGCCATCCTTACCCGTAGAAAGCCCTTTCATCATCCCCAAACCCTAATCTTTTCCCTTTCCTTCCCAGCCCCCAAACCCTGCCCTCTGTACCTTTCTCACCACCCGCTTCCCTTCTCCTGTCATCCCCCTACCACCCGGGAAAAAAAGAGATTGCCCCCTCCTTCCACTAGCCCACCCTCCCACCCAAAGAACAACTTCTTCTGCGCAGCTTGTTTTCTAGGCAGCAGCGCTATTGTGATGTCATCGGGGGGCATTGTGACAAGCCGCCAGTGTTCCGTCTCTTCATGTTGTGCACAGTTCAAACGGAAAATACATCAACAGGCAGACTACAGAAAAGCTTACTATCAAAGGTTAGAGGGGGGCTTTCTCAGAGGGCTTTTTACAGTTTTTCTATTCCCAATTAGCCGTTTAAGTGTACTTATTGAAAGTAGTAATTCTTTCATAGGCCGCCCTTTCTTAGTATTTGACGTTCCTTATATTGCGGTATGAGGCTTCGCAGTAGGTTGCAAACATTCATCACCCATGACTGTCCCCAATTGAGCTCAGAAGCTCAATGTCTATCATGACCTCTCTTTTAGAATGTCCAAGAGCAAGCAAACTATTCCTCCAGGAGAGGGCGCCAACAGACTACTAAAGAGATCATCATTACTCAAAGAAAACCCCAAAAACCAATGCATGATAGGAATAAACAGGTAACTTTCTTTGGAGTGGAAGCGGAGAGATCGCACCAGATGCCAATTCTAGATGTTATCACACCTGTGGTCACTGCAGCAGCAGGTGAATCCACTTTGTCCAAAAGGGATCTATTCCATTCAATTGCAAATGATCTAGATAAGACAGAGAACTGCAGCACGGGGACATAGCCGAGTTGGTCAGGTTGAGTGGTGATGAGTTTGCTATTTGGATGAATAAAGAAAGTCAAAAGTGTGAAAGATAAAAAACAAAAGGAGGAAGTGTGAAAAGTGAATGGGCCAAATTGAGGTGCATATGAAGACGTATGCTTTCTTCCAATTCATTAAATCGGGCTAATATGAATCAGGTGAATTGAGTTCTGCTTTTGGAAACTGGGTTAAGAAGGGGTGCACCGTTCCTGGAGGTACTGCAATACCAGGTCAATGCGTGGAGTGGACAGAGCAAGCTCTTTTTCCATCTCCCTGTTCTAAAAATCCATTTAATATATGGTCCCCAGATAGGGGACGTATCAGATATTAAACTGATAAGAACAGATACTACACTTGATCTTAGCCAAAAGGCCGAGAAGCGATAACCAGAATTGGTTTGGGCCTCGAGTGGCACCCTGGCCTATGCCGGACACATCTTAGGGAGAGAGAGCGAGAGGGAGACAAACCCACGCCTACACAAGACATTTTGTCACCCAAGCCAACCCTTGAAAAGGCTGCTTTGCAGAGCCAAAACAAGAAGAATGGTGCGTTTTGCAGCCGCCGCCCACTGCAATGAATCTGAATAACTCCTCCTTTAGGGCGCAAGCAACTCCCCTCCCCCTTGCAGTCTTTCCAATTCACGATACAAAAAGACGGACAGGACAGGTTGCCTGACTTTCCGTCACTGCCACCCTTTGCCATCCTTACCCGTAGAAAGCCCTTTCATCATCCCCAAACCCTAATCTTTTCCCTTTCCTTCCCAGCCCCCAAACCCTGCCCTCTGTACCTTTCTCACCACCCGCTTCCCTTCTCCTGTCATCCCCCTACCACCCGGGAAAAAAAGAGATTGCCCCCTCCTTCCACTAGCCCACCCTCCCACCCAAAGAACAACTTCTTCTGCGCAGCTTGTTTTCTAGGCAGCAGCGCTATTGTGATGTCATCGGGGGGCATTGTGACAAGCCGCCAGTGTTCCGTCTCTTCATGTTGTGCACAGTTCAAACGGAAAATACATCAACAGGCAGACTACAGAAAAGCTTACTATCAAAGGTTAGAGGGGGGCTTTCTCAGAGGGCTTTTTACAGTTTTTCTATTCCCAATTAGCCGTTTAAGTGTACTTATTGAAAGTAGTAATTCTTTCATAGGCCGCCCTTTCTTAGTATTTGACGTTCCTTATATTGCGGTATGAGGCTTCGCAGTAGGTTGCAAACATTCATCACCCATGACTGTCCCCAATTGAGCTCAGAAGCTCAATGTCTATCATGACCTCTCTTTTAGAATGTCCAAGAGCAAGCAAACTATTCCTCCAGGAGAGGGCGCCAACAGACTACTAAAGAGATCATCATTACTCAAAGAAAACCCCAAAAACCAATGCATGATAGGAATAAACAGGTAACTTTCTTTGGAGTGGAAGCGGAGAGATCGCACCAGATGCCAATTCTAGATGTTATCACACCTGTGGTCACTGCAGCAGCAGGTGAATCCACTTTGTCCAAAAGGGATCTATTCCATTCAATTGCAAATGATCTAGATAAGACAGAGAACTGCAGCACGGGGACATAGCCGAGTTGGTCAGGTTGAGTGGTGATGAGTTTGCTATTTGGATGAATAAAGAAAGTCAAAAGTGTGAAAGATAAAAAACAAAAGGAGGAAGTGTGAAAAGTGAATGGGCCAAATTGAGGTGCATATGAAGACGTATGCTTTCTTCCAATTCATTAAATCGGGCTAATATGAATCAGGTGAATTGAGTTCTGCTTTTGGAAACTGGGTTAAGAAGGGGTGCACCGTTCCTGGAGGTACTGCAATACCAGGTCAATGCGTGGAGTGGACAGAGCAAGCTCTTTTTCCATCTCCCTGTTCTAAAAATCCATTTAATATATGGTCCCCAGATAGGGGACGTATCAGATATTAAACTGATAAGAACAGATACTACACTTGATCTTAGCCAAAAGGCCGAGAAGCGATAACCAGAATTGGTTTGGGCCTCGAGTGGCACCCTGGCCTATGCCGGACACATCTTAGGGAGAGAGAGCGAGAGGGAGACAAACCCACGCCTACACAAGACATTTTGTCACCCAAGCCAACCCTTGAAAAGGCTGCTTTGCAGAGCCAAAACAAGAAGAATGGTGCGTTTTGCAGCCGCCGCCCACTGCAATGAATCTGAATAACTCCTCCTTTAGGGCGCAAGCAACTCCCCTCCCCCTTGCAGTCTTTCCAATTCACGATACAAAAAGACGGACAGGACAGGTTGCCTGACTTTCCGTCACTGCCACCCTTTGCCATCCTTACCCGTAGAAAGCCCTTTCATCATCCCCAAACCCTAATCTTTTCCCTTTCCTTCCCAGCCCCCAAACCCTGCCCTCTGTACCTTTCTCACCACCCGCTTCCCTTCTCCTGTCATCCCCCTACCACCCGGGAAAAAAAGAGATTGCCCCCTCCTTCCACTAGCCCACCCTCCCACCCAAAGAACAACTTCTTCTGCGCAGCTTGTTTTCTAGGCAGCAGCGCTATTGTGATGTCATCGGGGGGCATTGTGACAAGCCGCCAGTGTTCCGTCTCTTCATGTTGTGCACAGTTCAAACGGAAAATACATCAACAGGCAGACTACAGAAAAGCTTACTATCAAAGGTTAGAGGGGGGCTTTCTCAGAGGGCTTTTTACAGTTTTTCTATTCCCAATTAGCCGTTTAAGTGTACTTATTGAAAGTAGTAATTCTTTCATAGGCCGCCCTTTCTTAGTATTTGACGTTCCTTATATTGCGGTATGAGGCTTCGCAGTAGGTTGCAAACATTCATCACCCATGACTGTCCCCAATTGAGCTCAGAAGCTCAATGTCTATCATGACCTCTCTTTTAGAATGTCCAAGAGCAAGCAAACTATTCCTCCAGGAGAGGGCGCCAACAGACTACTAAAGAGATCATCATTACTCAAAGAAAACCCCAAAAACCAATGCATGATAGGAATAAACAGGTAACTTTCTTTGGAGTGGAAGCGGAGAGATCGCACCAGATGCCAATTCTAGATGTTATCACACCTGTGGTCACTGCAGCAGCAGCAGGTGAATCCACTTTGTCCAAAAGGGATCTATTCCATTCAATTGCAAATGATCTAGATAAGACAGAGAACTGCAGCACGGGGACATAGCCGAGTTGGTCAGGTTGAGTGGTGATGAGTTTGCTATTTGGATGAATAAAGAAAGTCAAAAGTGTGAAAGATAAAAAACAAAAGGAGGAAGTGTGAAAAGTGAATGGGCCAAATTGAGGTGCATATGAAGACGTATGCTTTCTTCCAATTCATTAAATCGGGCTAATATGAATCAGGTGAATTGAGTTCTGCTTTTGGAAACTGGGTTAAGAAGGGGTGCACCGTTCCTGGAGGTACTGCAATACCAGGTCAATGCGTGGAGTGGACAGAGCAAGCTCTTTTTCCATCTCCCTGTTCTAAAAATCCATTTAATATATGGTCCCCAGATAGGGGACGTATCAGATATTAAACTGATAAGAACAGATACTACACTTGATCTTAGCCAAAAGGCCGAGAAGCGATAACCAGAATTGGTTTGGGCCTCGAGTGGCACCCTGGCCTATGCCGGACACATCTTAGGGAGAGAGAGCGAGAGGGAGACAAACCCACGCCTACACAAGACATTTTGTCACCCAAGCCAACCCTTGAAAAGGCTGCTTTGCAGAGCCAAAACAAGAAGAATGGTGCGTTTTGCAGCCGCCGCCCACTGCAATGAATCTGAATAACTCCTCCTTTAGGGCGCAAGCAACTCCCCTCCCCCTTGCAGTCTTTCCAATTCACGATACAAAAAGACGGACAGGACAGGTTGCCTGACTTTCCGTCACTGCCACCCTTTGCCATCCTTACCCGTAGAAAGCCCTTTCATCATCCCCAAACCCTAATCTTTTCCCTTTCCTTCCCAGCCCCCAAACCCTGCCCTCTGTACCTTTCTCACCACCCGCTTCCCTTCTCCTGTCATCCCCCTACCACCCGGGAAAAAAAGAGATTGCCCCCTCCTTCCACTAGCCCACCCTCCCACCCAAAGAACAACTTCTTCTGCGCAGCTTGTTTTCTAGGCAGCAGCGCTATTGTGATGTCATCGGGGGGCATTGTGACAAGCCGCCAGTGTTCCGTCTCTTCATGTTGTGCACAGTTCAAACGGAAAATACATCAACAGGCAGACTACAGAAAAGCTTACTATCAAAGGTTAGAGGGGGGCTTTCTCAGAGGGCTTTTTACAGTTTTTCTATTCCCAATTAGCCGTTTAAGTGTACTTATTGAAAGTAGTAATTCTTTCATAGGCCGCCCTTTCTTAGTATTTGACGTTCCTTATATTGCGGTATGAGGCTTCGCAGTAGGTTGCAAACATTCATCACCCATGACTGTCCCCAATTGAGCTCAGAAGCTCAATGTCTATCATGACCTCTCTTTTAGAATGTCCAAGAGCAAGCAAACTATTCCTCCAGGAGAGGGCGCCAACAGACTACTAAAGAGATCATCATTACTCAAAGAAAACCCCAAAAACCAATGCATGATAGGAATAAACAGGTAACTTTCTTTGGAGTGGAAGCGGAGAGATCGCACCAGATGCCAATTCTAGATGTTATCACACCTGTGGTCACTGCAGCAGCAGGTGAATCCACTTTGTCCAAAAGGGATCTATTCCATTCAATTGCAAATGATCTAGATAAGACAGAGAACTGCAGCACGGGGACATAGCCGAGTTGGTCAGGTTGAGTGGTGATGAGTTTGCTATTTGGATGAATAAAGAAAGTCAAAAGTGTGAAAGATAAAAAACAAAAGGAGGAAGTGTGAAAAGTGAATGGGCCAAATTGAGGTGCATATGAAGACGTATGCTTTCTTCCAATTCATTAAATCGGGCTAATATGAATCAGGTGAATTGAGTTCTGCTTTTGGAAACTGGGTTAAGAAGGGGTGCACCGTTCCTGGAGGTACTGCAATACCAGGTCAATGCGTGGAGTGGACAGAGCAAGCTCTTTTTCCATCTCCCTGTTCTAAAAATCCATTTAATATATGGTCCCCAGATAGGGGACGTATCAGATATTAAACTGATAAGAACAGATACTACACTTGATCTTAGCCAAAAGGCCGAGAAGCGATAACCAGAATTGGTTTGGGCCTCGAGTGGCACCCTGGCCTATGCCGGACACATCTTAGGGAGAGAGAGCGAGAGGGAGACAAACCCACGCCTACACAAGACATTTTGTCACCCAAGCCAACCCTTGAAAAGGCTGCTTTGCAGAGCCAAAACAAGAAGAATGGTGCGTTTTGCAGCCGCCGCCCACTGCAATGAATCTGAATAACTCCTCCTTTAGGGCGCAAGCAACTCCCCTCCCCCTTGCAGTCTTTCCAATTCACGATACAAAAAGACGGACAGGACAGGTTGCCTGACTTTCCGTCACTGCCACCCTTTGCCATCCTTACCCGTAGAAAGCCCTTTCATCATCCCCAAACCCTAATCTTTTCCCTTTCCTTCCCAGCCCCCAAACCCTGCCCTCTGTACCTTTCTCACCACCCGCTTCCCTTCTCCTGTCATCCCCCTACCACCCGGGAAAAAAAGAGATTGCCCCCTCCTTCCACTAGCCCACCCTCCCACCCAAAGAACAACTTCTTCTGCGCAGCTTGTTTTCTAGGCAGCAGCGCTATTGTGATGTCATCGGGGGGCATTGTGACAAGCCGCCAGTGTTCCGTCTCTTCATGTTGTGCACAGTTCAAACGGAAAATACATCAACAGGCAGACTACAGAAAAGCTTACTATCAAAGGTTAGAGGGGGGCTTTCTCAGAGGGCTTTTTACAGTTTTTCTATTCCCAATTAGCCGTTTAAGTGTACTTATTGAAAGTAGTAATTCTTTCATAGGCCGCCCTTTCTTAGTATTTGACGTTCCTTATATTGCGGTATGAGGCTTCGCAGTAGGTTGCAAACATTCATCACCCATGACTGTCCCCAATTGAGTTCAGAAGCTCAATGTCTATCATGACCTCTCTTTTAGAATGTCCAAGAGCAAGCAAACTATTCCTCCAGGAGAGGGCGCCAACAGACTACTAAAGAGATCATCATTACTCAAAGAAAACCCCAAAAACCAATGCATGATAGGAATAAACAGGTAACTTTCTTTGGAGTGGAAGCGGAGAGATCGCACCAGATGCCAATTCTAGATGTTATCACATCTGTGGTCACTGCAGCAGCAGGTGAATCCACTTTGTCCAAAAGGGATCTATTCCATTCAATTGCAAATGATCTAGATAAGACAGAGAACTGCAGCACGGGGACATAGCCGAGTTGGTCAGGTTGAGTGGTGATGAGTTTGCTATTTGGATGAATAAAGAAAGTCAAAAGTGTGAAAGATAAAAAACAAAAGGAGGAAGTGTGAAAAGTGAATGGGCCAAATTGAGGTGCATATGAAGACGTATGCTTTCTTCCAATTCATTAAATCGGGCTAATATGAATCAGGTGAATTGAGTTCTGCTTTTGGAAACTGGGTTAAGAAGGGGTGCACCGTTCCTGGAGGTACTGCAATACCAGGTCAATGCGTGGAGTGGACAGAGCAAGCTCTTTTTCCATCTCCCTGTTCTAAAAATCCATTTAATATATGGTCCCCAGATAGGGGACGTATCAGATATTAAACTGATAAGAACAGATACTACACTTGATCTTAGCCAAAAGGCCGAGAAGCGATAACCAGAATTGGTTTGGGCCTCGAGTGGCACCCTGGCCTATGCCGGACACATCTTAGGGAGAGAGAGCGAGAGGGAGACAAACCCACGCCTACACAAGACATTTTGTCACCCAAGCCAACCCTTGAAAAGGCTGCTTTGCAGAGCCAAAACAAGAAGAATGGTGCGTTTTGCAGCCGCCGCCCACTGCAATGAATCTGAATAACTCCTCCTTTAGGGCGCAAGCAACTCCCCTCCCCCTTGCAGTCTTTCCAATTCACGATACAAAAAGACGGACAGGACAGGTTGCCTGACTTTCCGTCACTGCCACCCTTTGCCATCCTTACCCGTAGAAAGCCCTTTCATCATCCCCAAACCCTAATCTTTTCCCTTTCCTTCCCAGCCCCCAAACCCTGCCCTCTGTACCTTTCTCACCACCCGCTTCCCTTCTCCTGTCATCCCCCTACCACCCGGGAAAAAAAGAGATTGCCCCCTCCTTCCACTAGCCCACCCTCCCACCCAAAGAACAACTTCTTCTGCGCAGCTTGTTTTCTAGGCAGCAGCGCTATTGTGATGTCATCGGGGGGCATTGTGACAAGCCGCCAGTGTTCCGTCTCTTCATGTTGTGCACAGTTCAAACGGAAAATACATCAACAGGCAGACTACAGAAAAGCTTACTATCAAAGGTTAGAGGGGGGCTTTCTCAGAGGGCTTTTTACAGTTTTTCTATTCCCAATTAGCCGTTTAAGTGTACTTATTGAAAGTAGTAATTCTTTCATAGGCCGCCCTTTCTTAGTATTTGACGTTCCTTATATTGCGGTATGAGGCTTCGCAGTAGGTTGCAAACATTCATCACCCATGACTGTCCCCAATTGAGCTCAGAAGCTCAATGTCTATCATGACCTCTCTTTTAGAATGTCCAAGAGCAAGCAAACTATTCCTCCAGGAGAGGGCGCCAACAGACTACTAAAGAGATCATCATTACTCAAAGAAAACCCCAAAAACCAATGCATGATAGGAATAAACAGGCAACTTTCTTTGGAGTGGAAGCGGAGAGATCGCACCAGATGCCAATTCTAGATGTTATCACACCTGTGGTCACTGCAGCAGCAGGTGAATCCACTTTGTCCAAAAGGGATCTATTCCATTCAATTGCAAATGATCTAGATAAGACAGAGAACTGCAGCACGGGGACATAGCCGAGTTGGTCAGGTTGAGTGGTGATGAGTTTGCTATTTGGATGAATAAAGAAAGTCAAAAGTGTGAAAGATAAAAAACAAAAGGAGGAAGTGTGAAAAGTGAATGGGCCAAATTGAGGTGCATATGAAGACGTATGCTTTCTTCCAATTCATTAAATCGGGCTAATATGAATCAGGTGAATTGAGTTCTGCTTTTGGAAACTGGGTTAAGAAGGGGTGCACCGTTCCTGGAGGTACTGCAATACCAGGTCAATGCGTGGAGTGGACAGAGCAAGCTCTTTTTCCATCTCCCTGTTCTAAAAATCCATTTAATATATGGTCCCCAGATAGGGGACGTATCAGATATTAAACTGATAAGAACAGATACTACACTTGATCTTAGCCAAAAGGCCGAGAAGCGATAACCAGAATTGGTTTGGGCCTCGAGTGGCACCCTGGCCTATGCCGGACACATCTTAGGGAGAGAGAGCGAGAGGGAGACAAACCCACGCCTACACAAGACATTTTGTCACCCAAGCCAACCCTTGAAAAGGCTGCTTTGCAGAGCCAAAACAAGAAGAATGGTGCGTTTTGCAGCCGCCGCCCACTGCAATGAATCTGAATAACTCCTCCTTTAGGGCGCAAGCAACTCCCCTCCCCCTTGCAGTCTTTCCAATTCACGATACAAAAAGACGGACAGGACAGGTTGCCTGACTTTCCGTCACTGCCACCCTTTGCCATCCTTACCCGTAGAAAGCCCTTTCATCATCCCCAAACCCTAATCTTTTCCCTTTCCTTCCCAGCCCCCAAACCCTGCCCTCTGTACCTTTCTCACCACCCGCTTCCCTTCTCCTGTCATCCCCCTACCACCCGGGAAAAAAAGAGATTGCCCCCTCCTTCCACTAGCCCACCCTCCCACCCAAAGAACAACTTCTTCTGCGCAGCTTGTTTTCTAGGCAGCAGCGCTATTGTGATGTCATCGGGGGGCATTGTGACAAGCCGCCAGTGTTCCGTCTCTTCATGTTGTGCACAGTTCAAACGGAAAATACATCAACAGGCAGACTACAGAAAAGCTTACTATCAAAGGTTAGAGGGGGGCTTTCTCAGAGGGCTTTTTACAGTTTTTCTATTCCCAATTAGCCGTTTAAGTGTACTTATTGAAAGTAGTAATTCTTTCATAGGCCGCCCTTTCTTAGTATTTGACGTTCCTTATATTGCGGTATGAGGCTTCGCAGTAGGTTGCAAACATTCATCACCCATGACTGTCCCCAATTGAGCTCAGAAGCTCAATGTCTATCATGACCTCTCTTTTAGAATGTCCAAGAGCAAGCAAACTATTCCTCCAGGAGAGGGCGCCAACAGACTACTAAAGAGATCATCATTACTCAAAGAAAACCCCAAAAACCAATGCATGATAGGAATAAACAGGTAACTTTCTTTGGAGTGGAAGCGGAGAGATCGCACCAGATGCCAATTCTAGATGTTATCACACCTGTGGTCACTGCAGCAGCAGGTGAATCCACTTTGTCCAAAAGGGATCTATTCCATTCAATTGCAAATGATCTAGATAAGACAGAGAACTGCAGCACGGGGACATAGCCGAGTTGGTCAGGTTGAGTGGTGATGAGTTTGCTATTTGGATGAATAAAGAAAGTCAAAAGTGTGAAAGATAAAAAACAAAAGGAGGAAGTGTGAAAAGTGAATGGGCCAAATTGAGGTGCATATGAAGACGTATGCTTTCTTCCAATTCATTAAATCGGGCTAATATGAATCAGGTGAATTGAGTTCTGCTTTTGGAAACTGGGTTAAGAAGGGGTGCACCGTTCCTGGAGGTACTGCAATACCAGGTCAATGCGTGGAGTGGACAGAGCAAGCTCTTTTTCCATCTCCCTGTTCTAAAAATCCATTTAATATATGGTCCCCAGATAGGGGACGTATCAGATATTAAACTGATAAGAACAGATACTACACTTGATCTTAGCCAAAAGGCCGAGAAGCGATAACCAGAATTGGTTTGGGCCTCGAGTGGCACCCTGGCCTATGCCGGACACATCTTAGGGAGAGAGAGCGAGAGGGAGACAAACCCACGCCTACACAAGACATTTTGTCACCCAAGCCAACCCTTGAAAAGGCTGCTTTGCAGAGCCAAAACAAGAAGAATGGTGCGTTTTGCAGCCGCCGCCCACTGCAATGAATCTGAATAACTCCTCCTTTAGGGCGCAAGCAACTCCCCTCCCCCTTGCAGTCTTTCCAATTCACGATACAAAAAGACGGACAGGACAGGTTGCCTGACTTTCCGTCACTGCCACCCTTTGCCATCCTTACCCGTAGAAAGCCCTTTCATCATCCCCAAACCCTAATCTTTTCCCTTTCCTTCCCAGCCCCCAAACCCTGCCCTCTGTACCTTTCTCACCACCCGCTTCCCTTCTCCTGTCATCCCCCTACCACCCGGGAAAAAAAGAGATTGCCCCCTCCTTCCACTAGCCCACCCTCCCACCCAAAGAACAACTTCTTCTGCGCAGCTTGTTTTCTAGGCAGCAGCGCTATTGTGATGTCATCGGGGGGCATTGTGACAAGCCGCCAGTGTTCCGTCTCTTCATGTTGTGCACAGTTCAAACGGAAAATACATCAACAGGCAGACTACAGAAAAGCTTACTATCAAAGGTTAGAGGGGGGCTTTCTCAGAGGGCTTTTTACAGTTTTTCTATTCCCAATTAGCCGTTTAAGTGTACTTATTGAAAGTAGTAATTCTTTCATAGGCCGCCCTTTCTTAGTATTTGACGTTCCTTATATTGCGGTATGAGGCTTCGCAGTAGGTTGCAAACATTCATCACCCATGACTGTCCCCAATTGAGCTCAGAAGCTCAATGTCTATCATGACCTCTCTTTTAGAATGTCCAAGAGCAAGCAAACTATTCCTCCAGGAGAGGGCGCCAACAGACTACTAAAGAGATCATCATTACTCAAAGAAAACCCCAAAAACCAATGCATGATAGGAATAAACAGGTAACTTTCTTTGGAGTGGAAGCGGAGAGATCGCACCAGATGCCAATTCTAGATGTTATCACACCTGTGGTCACTGCAGCAGCAGGTGAATCCACTTTGTCCAAAAGGGATCTATTCCATTCAATTGCAAATGATCTAGATAAGACAGAGAACTGCAGCACGGGGACATAGCCGAGTTGGTCAGGTTGAGTGGTGATGAGTTTGCTATTTGGATGAATAAAGAAAGTCAAAAGTGTGAAAGATAAAAAACAAAAGGAGGAAGTGTGAAAAGTGAATGGGCCAAATTGAGGTGCATATGAAGACGTATGCTTTCTTCCAATTCATTAAATCGGGCTAATATGAATCAGGTGAATTGAGTTCTGCTTTTGGAAACTGGGTTAAGAAGGGGTGCACCGTTCCTGGAGGTACTGCAATACCAGGTCAATGCGTGGAGTGGACAGAGCAAGCTCTTTTTCCATCTCCCTGTTCTAAAAATCCATTTAATATATGGTCCCCAGATAGGGGACGTATCAGATATTAAACTGATAAGAACAGATACTACACTTGATCTTAGCCAAAAGGCCGAGAAGCGATAACCAGAATTGGTTTGGGCCTCGAGTGGCACCCTGGCCTATGCCGGACACATCTTAGGGAGAGAGAGCGAGAGGGAGACAAACCCACGCCTACACAAGACATTTTGTCACCCAAGCCAACCCTTGAAAAGGCTGCTTTGCAGAGCCAAAACAAGAAGAATGGTGCGTTTTGCAGCCGCCGCCCACTGCAATGAATCTGAATAACTCCTCCTTTAGGGCGCAAGCAACTCCCCTCCCCCTTGCAGTCTTTCCAATTCACGATACAAAAAGACGGACAGGACAGGTTGCCTGACTTTCCGTCACTGCCACCCTTTGCCATCCTTACCCGTAGAAAGCCCTTTCATCATCCCCAAACCCTAATCTTTTCCCTTTCCTTCCCAGCCCCCAAACCCTGCCCTCTGTACCTTTCTCACCACCCGCTTCCCTTCTCCTGTCATCCCCCTACCACCCGGGAAAAAAAGAGATTGCCCCCTCCTTCCACTAGCCCACCCTCCCACCCAAAGAACAACTTCTTCTGCGCAGCTTGTTTTCTAGGCAGCAGCGCTATTGTGATGTCATCGGGGGGCATTGTGACAAGCCGCCAGTGTTCCGTCTCTTCATGTTGTGCACAGTTCAAACGGAAAATACATCAACAGGCAGACTACAGAAAAGCTTACTATCAAAGGTTAGAGGGGGGCTTTCTCAGAGGGCTTTTTACAGTTTTTCTATTCCCAATTAGCCGTTTAAGTGTACTTATTGAAAGTAGTAATTCTTTCATAGGCCGCCCTTTCTTAGTATTTGACGTTCCTTATATTGCGGTATGAGGCTTCGCAGTAGGTTGCAAACATTCATCACCCATGACTGTCCCCAATTGAGCTCAGAAGCTCAATGTCTATCATGACCTCTCTTTTAGAATGTCCAAGAGCAAGCAAACTATTCCTCCAGGAGAGGGCGCCAACAGACTACTAAAGAGATCATCATTACTCAAAGAAAACCCCAAAAACCAATGCATGATAGGAATAAACAGGTAACTTTCTTTGGAGTGGAAGCGGAGAGATCGCACCAGATGCCAATTCTAGATGTTATCACACCTGTGGTCACTGCAGCAGCAGGTGAATCCACTTTGTCCAAAAGGGATCTATTCCATTCAATTGCAAATGATCTAGATAAGACAGAGAACTGCAGCACGGGGACATAGCCGAGTTGGTCAGGTTGAGTGGTGATGAGTTTGCTATTTGGATGAATAAAGAAAGTCAAAAGTGTGAAAGATAAAAAACAAAAGGAGGAAGTGTGAAAAGTGAATGGGCCAAATTGAGGTGCATATGAAGACGTATGCTTTCTTCCAATTCATTAAATCGGGCTAATATGAATCAGGTGAATTGAGTTCTGCTTTTGGAAACTGGGTTAAGAAGGGGTGCACCGTTCCTGGAGGTACTGCAATACCAGGTCAATGCGTGGAGTGGACAGAGCAAGCTCTTTTTCCATCTCCCTGTTCTAAAAATCCATTTAATATATGGTCCCCAGATAGGGGACGTATCAGATATTAAACTGATAAGAACAGATACTACACTTGATCTTAGCCAAAAGGCCGAGAAGCGATAACCAGAATTGGTTTGGGCCTCGAGTGGCACCCTGGCCTATGCCGGACACATCTTAGGGAGAGAGAGCGAGAGGGAGACAAACCCACGCCTACACAAGACATTTTGTCACCCAAGCCAACCCTTGAAAAGGCTGCTTTGCAGAGCCAAAACAAGAAGAATGGTGCGTTTTGCAGCCGCCGCCCACTGCAATGAATCTGAATAACTCCTCCTTTAGGGCGCAAGCAACTCCCCTCCCCCTTGCAGTCTTTCCAATTCACGATACAAAAAGACGGACAGGACAGGTTGCCTGACTTTCCGTCACTGCCACCCTTTGCCATCCTTACCCGTAGAAAGCCCTTTCATCATCCCCAAACCCTAATCTTTTCCCTTTCCTTCCCAGCCCCCAAACCCTGCCCTCTGTACCTTTCTCACCACCCGCTTCCCTTCTCCTGTCATCCCCCTACCACCCGGGAAAAAAAGAGATTGCCCCCTCCTTCCACTAGCCCACCCTCCCACCCAAAGAACAACTTCTTCTGCGCAGCTTGTTTTCTAGGCAGCAGCGCTATTGTGATGTCATCGGGGGGCATTGTGACAAGCCGCCAGTGTTCCGTCTCTTCATGTTGTGCACAGTTCAAACGGAAAATACATCAACAGGCAGACTACAGAAAAGCTTACTATCAAAGGTTAGAGGGGGGCTTTCTCAGAGGGCTTTTTACAGTTTTTCTATTCCCAATTAGCCGTTTAAGTGTACTTATTGAAAGTAGTAATTCTTTCATAGGCCGCCCTTTCTTAGTATTTGACGTTCCTTATATTGCGGTATGAGGCTTCGCAGTAGGTTGCAAACATTCATCACCCATGACTGTCCCCAATTGAGCTCAGAAGCTCAATGTCTATCATGACCTCTCTTTTAGAATGTCCAAGAGCAAGCAAACTATTCCTCCAGGAGAGGGCGCCAACAGACTACTAAAGAGATCATCATTACTCAAAGAAAACCCCAAAAACCAATGCATGATAGGAATAAACAGGTAACTTTCTTTGGAGTGGAAGCGGAGAGATCGCACCAGATGCCAATTCTAGATGTTATCACACCTGTGGTCACTGCAGCAGCAGGTGAATCCACTTTGTCCAAAAGGGATCTATTCCATTCAATTGCAAATGATCTAGATAAGACAGAGAACTGCAGCACGGGGACATAGCCGAGTTGGTCAGGTTGAGTGGTGATGAGTTTGCTATTTGGATGAATAAAGAAAGTCAAAAGTGTGAAAGATAAAAAACAAAAGGAGGAAGTGTGAAAAGTGAATGGGCCAAATTGAGGTGCATATGAAGACGTATGCTTTCTTCCAATTCATTAAATCGGGCTAATATGAATCAGGTGAATTGAGTTCTGCTTTTGGAAACTGGGTTAAGAAGGGGTGCACCGTTCCTGGAGGTACTGCAATACCAGGTCAATGCGTGGAGTGGACAGAGCAAGCTCTTTTTCCATCTCCCTGTTCTAAAAATCCATTTAATATATGGTCCCCAGATAGGGGACGTATCAGATATTAAACTGATAAGAACAGATACTACACTTGATCTTAGCCAAAAGGCCGAGAAGCGATAACCAGAATTGGTTTGGGCCTCGAGTGGCACCCTGGCCTATGCCGGACACATCTTAGGGAGAGAGAGCGAGAGGGAGACAAACCCACGCCTACACAAGACATTTTGTCACCCAAGCCAACCCTTGAAAAGGCTGCTTTGCAGAGCCAAAACAAGAAGAATGGTGCGTTTTGCAGCCGCCGCCCACTGCAATGAATCTGAATAACTCCTCCTTTAGGGCGCAAGCAACTCCCCTCCCCCTTGCAGTCTTTCCAATTCACGATACAAAAAGACGGACAGGACAGGTTGCCTGACTTTCCGTCACTGCCACCCTTTGCCATCCTTACCCGTAGAAAGCCCTTTCATCATCCCCAAACCCTAATCTTTTCCCTTTCCTTCCCAGCCCCCAAACCCTGCCCTCTGTACCTTTCTCACCACCCGCTTCCCTTCTCCTGTCATCCCCCTACCACCCGGGAAAAAAAGAGATTGCCCCCTCCTTCCACTAGCCCACCCTCCCACCCAAAGAACAACTTCTTCTGCGCAGCTTGTTTTCTAGGCAGCAGCGCTATTGTGATGTCATCGGGGGGCATTGTGACAAGCCGCCAGTGTTCCGTCTCTTCATGTTGTGCACAGTTCAAACGGAAAATACATCAACAGGCAGACTACAGAAAAGCTTACTATCAAAGGTTAGAGGGGGGCTTTCTCAGAGGGCTTTTTACAGTTTTTCTATTCCCAATTAGCCGTTTAAGTGTACTTATTGAAAGTAGTAATTCTTTCATAGGCCGCCCTTTCTTAGTATTTGACGTTCCTTATATTGCGGTATGAGGCTTCGCAGTAGGTTGCAAACATTCATCACCCATGACTGTCCCCAATTGAGCTCAGAAGCTCAATGTCTATCATGACCTCTCTTTTAGAATGTCCAAGAGCAAGCAAACTATTCCTCCAGGAGAGGGCGCCAACAGACTACTAAAGAGATCATCATTACTCAAAGAAAACCCCAAAAACCAATGCATGATAGGAATAAACAGGTAACTTTCTTTGGAGTGGAAGCGGAGAGATCGCACCAGATGCCAATTCTAGATGTTATCACACCTGTGGTCACTGCAGCAGCAGGTGAATCCACTTTGTCCAAAAGGGATCTATTCCATTCAATTGCAAATGATCTAGATAAGACAGAGAACTGCAGCACGGGGACATAGCCGAGTTGGTCAGGTTGAGTGGTGATGAGTTTGCTATTTGGATGAATAAAGAAAGTCAAAAGTGTGAAAGATAAAAAACAAAAGGAGGAAGTGTGAAAAGTGAATGGGCCAAATTGAGGTGCATATGAAGACGTATGCTTTCTTCCAATTCATTAAATCGGGCTAATATGAATCAGGTGAATTGAGTTCTGCTTTTGGAAACTGGGTTAAGAAGGGGTGCACCGTTCCTGGAGGTACTGCAATACCAGGTCAATGCGTGGAGTGGACAGAGCAAGCTCTTTTTCCATCTCCCTGTTCTAAAAATCCATTTAATATATGGTCCCCAGATAGGGGACGTATCAGATATTAAACTGATAAGAACAGATACTACACTTGATCTTAGCCAAAAGGCCGAGAAGCGATAACCAGAATTGGTTTGGGCCTCGAGTGGCACCCTGGCCTATGCCGGACACATCTTAGGGAGAGAGAGCGAGAGGGAGACAAACCCACGCCTACACAAGACATTTTGTCACCCAAGCCAACCCTTGAAAAGGCTGCTTTGCAGAGCCAAAACAAGAAGAATGGTGCGTTTTGCAGCCGCCGCCCACTGCAATGAATCTGAATAACTCCTCCTTTAGGGCGCAAGCAACTCCCCTCCCCCTTGCAGTCTTTCCAATTCACGATACAAAAAGACGGACAGGACAGGTTGCCTGACTTTCCGTCACTGCCACCCTTTGCCATCCTTACCCGTAGAAAGCCCTTTCATCATCCCCAAACCCTAATCTTTTCCCTTTCCTTCCCAGCCCCCAAACCCTGCCCTCTGTACCTTTCTCACCACCCGCTTCCCTTCTCCTGTCATCCCCCTACCACCCGGGAAAAAAAGAGATTGCCCCCTCCTTCCACTAGCCCACCCTCCCACCCAAAGAACAACTTCTTCTGCGCAGCTTGTTTTCTAGGCAGCAGCGCTATTGTGATGTCATCGGGGGGCATTGTGACAAGCCGCCAGTGTTCCGTCTCTTCATGTTGTGCACAGTTCAAACGGAAAATACATCAACAGGCAGACTACAGAAAAGCTTACTATCAAAGGTTAGAGGGGGGCTTTCTCAGAGGGCTTTTTACAGTTTTTCTATTCCCAATTAGCCGTTTAAGTGTACTTATTGAAAGTAGTAATTCTTTCATAGGCCGCCCTTTCTTAGTATTTGACGTTCCTTATATTGCGGTATGAGGCTTCGCAGTAGGTTGCAAACATTCATCACCCATGACTGTCCCCAATTGAGCTCAGAAGCTCAATGTCTATCATGACCTCTCTTTTAGAATGTCCAAGAGCAAGCAAACTATTCCTCCAGGAGAGGGCGCCAACAGACTACTAAAGAGATCATCATTACTCAAAGAAAACCCCAAAAACCAATGCATGATAGGAATAAACAGGTAACTTTCTTTGGAGTGGAAGCGGAGAGATCGCACCAGATGCCAATTCTAGATGTTATCACACCTGTGGTCACTGCAGCAGCAGGTGAATCCACTTTGTCCAAAAGGGATCTATTCCATTCAATTGCAAATGATCTAGATAAGACAGAGAACTGCAGCACGGGGACATAGCCGAGTTGGTCAGGTTGAGTGGTGATGAGTTTGCTATTTGGATGAATAAAGAAAGTCAAAAGTGTGAAAGATAAAAAACAAAAGGAGGAAGTGTGAAAAGTGAATGGGCCAAATTGAGGTGCATATGAAGACGTATGCTTTCTTCCAATTCATTAAATCGGGCTAATATGAATCAGGTGAATTGAGTTCTGCTTTTGGAAACTGGGTTAAGAAGGGGTGCACCGTTCCTGGAGGTACTGCAATACCAGGTCAATGCGTGGAGTGGACAGAGCAAGCTCTTTTTCCATCTCCCTGTTCTAAAAATCCATTTAATATATGGTCCCCAGATAGGGGACGTATCAGATATTAAACTGATAAGAACAGATACTACACTTGATCTTAGCCAAAAGGCCGAGAAGCGATAACCAGAATTGGTTTGGGCCTCGAGTGGCACCCTGGCCTATGCCGGACACATCTTAGGGAGAGAGAGCGAGAGGGAGACAAACCCACGCCTACACAAGACATTTTGTCACCCAAGCCAACCCTTGAAAAGGCTGCTTTGCAGAGCCAAAACAAGAAGAATGGTGCGTTTTGCAGCCGCCGCCCACTGCAATGAATCTGAATAACTCCTCCTTTAGGGCGCAAGCAACTCCCCTCCCCCTTGCAGTCTTTCCAATTCACGATACAAAAAGACGGACAGGACAGGTTGCCTGACTTTCCGTCACTGCCACCCTTTGCCATCCTTACCCGTAGAAAGCCCTTTCATCATCCCCAAACCCTAATCTTTTCCCTTTCCTTCCCAGCCCCCAAACCCTGCCCTCTGTACCTTTCTCACCACCCGCTTCCCTTCTCCTGTCATCCCCCTACCACCCGGGAAAAAAAGAGATTGCCCCCTCCTTCCACTAGCCCACCCTCCCACCCAAAGAACAACTTCTTCTGCGCAGCTTGTTTTCTAGGCAGCAGCGCTATTGTGATGTCATCGGGGGGCATTGTGACAAGCCGCCAGTGTTCCGTCTCTTCATGTTGTGCACAGTTCAAACGGAAAATACATCAACAGGCAGACTACAGAAAAGCTTACTATCAAAGGTTAGAGGGGGGCTTTCTCAGAGGGCTTTTTACAGTTTTTCTATTCCCAATTAGCCGTTTAAGTGTACTTATTGAAAGTAGTAATTCTTTCATAGGCCGCCCTTTCTTAGTATTTGACGTTCCTTATATTGCGGTATGAGGCTTCGCAGTAGGTTGCAAACATTCATCACCCATGACTGTCCCCAATTGAGCTCAGAAGCTCAATGTCTATCATGACCTCTCTTTTAGAATGTCCAAGAGCAAGCAAACTATTCCTCCAGGAGAGGGCGCCAACAGACTACTAAAGAGATCATCATTACTCAAAGAAAACCCCAAAAACCAATGCATGATAGGAATAAACAGGTAACTTTCTTTGGAGTGGAAGCGGAGAGATCGCACCAGATGCCAATTCTAGATGTTATCACACCTGTGGTCACTGCAGCAGCA